>NW_020442435.1:197548-213424 GCF_000699045.2 Agrilus planipennis
TAATGAGGAAAAATTGTTGCTGTTGTCACACCCCCGCCGGGAATCGAACCCGGGACCTTGGGCTTTACGTGATAATGTTCTGACCACTAAGCTAGCACCCGGGTTCGATTCCCGGCGACGATGTGACAACAGCAACAAGTTTTTCCTCATTAGCTTGAGGTAATTTATAGTTGGTGTAAGTAGAGAATGAATTTTCACATTAATATTTAATTTTTAAAAATTTTGAATCTCTTCAAAATTTTTTTTTTGAAATGTCTTGGAGGGGGTTCTTAAAAAATGATAAACTAACACATTTTCATAGGACTCGAAAAAACTTTTGTTTTTTTTTTCGAATCGCCCTACTATTTATGTAAAAATATCTGCAATACGAATTGTTTAACATTTCCCTTGAACTTTAACATATGAAGGTCATACTCAATTTATAATTAAATAATTCAACAATTATTTGCTTGTGTGTTGTACTGTACATACATACGTATTTTGTCATTTATAAAGTTATATGAATTCACCGTAAGTCTCGGTTATTTCCTGTATCAAAATCGTTTGTTTTAGGTACGCGCAGCTTTAACTATGCATGTGTGTTTACACATTATATTCATATAAACGTATAGACACAAAGAGACGATTACGCCTACACGGATACACGCATAACAGAGTGACACAGGTCCCCAGTCGCCTCCTTTGAAACCTTTGTCTATTTCCTGTAGTAATCCATTCATTTTACTGTAAATAAAACGTGATTAAGTGGTAGGCTACTTTTTTTTTCCTGTCCTGAATTATTAACTACCAGAAAGAAACGACATTGATCGTGAACGCAGGACAAAAATGAATGAAGAAAAAAATAACTTGGAATAGAAGCTGCAAAAGGGTAAAATGAAGGATGATGGATGGTTTTTATTCAAGGTTTTTATGTTGCACTTGTTAGGCGAAAAAAGTTGTCATTTGTATACTCATAAAAAGCAAATGTTTTTTCGTTATGATTTCGAATGATTTCTGACATGTCAGATGGTAAAATTAATTAACATTAATAATACTCAGCAACCGAAGTTGTTGTTTATTTTGCATGTAGTTGAATGTTTAGTTTAGTCTAATTATCGACTATAATTCAAAGCAGATGCTTTCATTTAAGGATAATGCGTACTACAGGGAACCGAACAGAACCGAAGTGCGGAGAAAAAGTCTCGTTCAACGTACTCATGATGAAAATTTCGCTGCCGAAGTCCTTTAATATGAGTAATAAAAGTCCTACTAGGGATCGAGCAGAACCGAAGCGAAGTGAAGCGCGGAAAAGGCGTCTCGTTTACTGTGCACTTCGGCGAAGTTTCGCTACCGAAGTTCTTCAATGTGAATGAAGATCAACGAGCACTGAGAGGAATCGAATAGAACCAAAGTGAAGAGAAGTGGGGAGATGAGATTTCGTTCAACATGCACTTGAACAAGGTTTCGCTGGCTAAATTTTTTAATATGAATACCTAAAAGCTAACGCGTACTAAGAGGAATCTAACAGAAGTAAAGCGAAGAGAAGCTCAGAGAAGAAATCTCATTCAGCGCGTAGTGGACGAAGTTTCGCTGCCGATGTTTCTTAATATAAATAAAGGCTAACACGCACTATGAGGTACTAGACAAAACCGAAGCGAAGAGAAGCGCAAAAAAGAAATCTCGTTCAACCCGCACTTGGACGAAGTTTCGCTGTGGATGTTTCTTAATATGAATAAAGGCCAATGCGCACTATAAGAAATCAAACAAATCCGAAGTGAAGAGAAGTGCGGAGAAAGGATTTTGTTTAAAGCACGCTGCCGAAGTTTTTTAATATGAACACCTAAAGGCCAACGTCTACTATGAGGAATCCAACAAAACTGAAGCGAAGAGAAGCGCGGAGAAGAAATCTCATTCAGCGCGCACTTGGACAAAATTTTGCTGCTGAAACTTTTTAATATGAATAAAAGCTAATGCGCACTGTAAGGAACTGAACAAATCCGAAGCAAAGAGAAGTGCGGAGAAAGGATCATGACGGCGTGCTTTAGCTGATACGATTGCAGACAGGAAAATAATGTTGTAATTGTACTGTATTAGTATTTGAAATTACAATATTGCTTACTTCATTGTAGATGGACTAATAACGATGTTTGGGTTTTTTAAAGATATGAAGTGCACAGGGCATAATTTTAATTACATTTAAAACAATTTATACGGTGCGTTGAGGAAAAGAACAAAATAGACCCGTTTGAGATTTGGTGTTATAGGCGGATGATGAAAGTATCACGAAAATATAAAATTAAAATTTTCAGCCTCTAACAACCTACATATATGCCATACAAAATATTTTCATTAGTCGTTTGCAGAGTGTTCCCTTTTTTTTAATTATTTCGCTAACGTTTCGCAAACATTGCAATTTTCTTCATCGATGAGCCCTCTGATAATGGATAGCAAATTATAGAAATGGGGCAGTATCGGAAAAAGTAGAAAATCAGAGGGCGCTATGGAAGATAGAAATCATTAAGAAATACGAGAGATAGGATGGTAGGACAAATTCTAATAGTAAGCCATTAAGGGGACATTCTAGAAGCAGAAACAAGAATTAAGGGGCACAGAAACATAAATAGATTAGAGTAACGTTCGCAAATAATTAGAGATATGGAATGTTTCAGCTTTAAGGAAATTCTAAGATTGGATCAAGATAGGAAGAAGTGCCAATGTTAGTGCTGATGTCAGTGCATGTCCAACCAGTACTCGGACTCACAAACTTGCCATGTTTAAGATGAATGAACAGCTACTAGGTCGAATTTGATCAAGAGGCACAGTGCATTCATCTTAGGCTCAACTAATATAATCATCTACGATTCGCCCTGATTGTACTTTTAATTTACTTAATTACTTTTCTAAATCTAACTGTAACTATGTTGGTAGGATTTATACTTTGTAGCGTTCGATACCGAAAAACATAAATTTCATCAGAAAGTAATAAAATTGAAAATTAATGATTAAGAAGTAATAAGACAGCATAGTGTCTACCTTCATTACTTTATCTAATTTTATGTCGGTAATATTACTAGCATTATTTAACTAATTTACAACTAAAATTCATTCGTTAGAAACGTTTTTCCAGTATCTCGTTCTTTTTAATTGCTCATCGTGAATAATGGAAAGGGTCGTAAAATGAAAGAGAATCCGACTAATTAAAATCCTCAGAGACCGAAAATCCTGTAAATTGGCGCCCGCGACTTTACGACCTTCGATCGTGGCACGACGATGACAATTTTTTTTAGCAGACCGACGCCGTTTTTACGTCGCGTCACCTCAATTTAGATTCTAATGCCCTAAACCTAAACTATTAGTCTACGAGCTGAGCACGAGGTTTCTACGTCATCTGGAATATGGACAACTCAGACAGACGTTACAATGACATGTTTACATCCTTTAATATGAATAATAAAAGTCAACGTGCCCTATTTGGGATCGAGCAAAACCGAAGCGAAGAGAGAAGCGCGGAAAAAGCATCTCGTTTACCGTGCACTTCGTCGAAGTTTTGCTACCGAAGTTCTTCAATATGAATAAAAGCCAACGCGCACTGTGAGGAATCGAACAAAACCAAAGTGAAGAGAAACGGGGAGATGAGATTTCGTTCAGCATGCACTTGAATAAAGTTTCGCTGCCGAAGATTTTTAATATGAATACCTAAAAGCTAACGTGTACTATGAGGAATCTAACAGAACTAAAGCGAAGAGAAGCGCAAAGAAGAAATCTCGTTTAGCGCGCAGTGGATGAAGTTTCGCTGCCGATGTTTCATATTATAAATAAAGGCCAACACGCACTATGAGGTACTAGATAGACCGAAACGAAAAGAAACGCAAAAAAGAAATCTCGTTCAACGCGCACTTGAACGAAGTTTCGCTGCCGATGTTTGTTAATGTGAATTAGGGTTAACACGCACTTGAGATACTGGTTAGAATCGAGAAGCGCGAAGAGATTATCTCGTTTAGCGCGCACTGAACGAAGTTTCGCTGCCGATACCTTCGATCGTAGCACGACGATGACAGGTGCACAGCCTTTTCGGAACAAAAGGAAGATACAGAGGGTGAAAGTGTACTATTTTCTCTTGAAATACGTCATTCAGATAGAGCTCAAAAATTTACAGAAATGCAGACCTCAATGACTTCCAGAAGGGCGAACACGTAACTAAATAATAGAAGGGAGGCGGTAGGAATGACGTAGGCAAAAATTAATGCAAAAAAGTATAAAATATATTGATTTGTTCTCATTACTTCGGAAAAAGATTCAAAAACGAGTATTTTCCTTTGAAAAGAAAATCACTTGGTGAACTTGATTGTGACCTTGACCGCGACATTCGAGGTCATTTAAAGGTTGAGTCAAGTTTAAATTGAAATATTTTCGACCTCGGGAATGGAGAAAACGGGAAATTTGATAATCGAAAATACCCTCGAAGATAATTTATTCGTAATATTTCATATTCCGAATAACTTTTTTTTGCAATAATTTTTGTTCACTTTACCTCTTTGGCCTAACTCAGACGACCATCATTCAGGAATTCAATTAAACCACTAAGGTTTTACATTACATATCTCGATAACGTAATTGTTTGCATGATTCTTGTCGGTTGTCTGCCTGTGTAGAAACGTTAACCTATTCCCTATTATCCGAATAGCCAACATGCTACTGTCAGCTCGGATGACATTGAAATCTTGTGTCCAGCACTCCAACTACAGAGAAAAAAATCTGATGTTCTGTAAGCAAAATTTTACACAGAATTTTACAAAAGTTTGGGAGATGTAAATTTCAGAAACTATTTATTTTAAATATTTACAAACGCGTTTATGGAGCGCTTGTTGCAATTTATAAACCTGAAACGTCCATGCAAAGTCTACTAAAGCTGCCAAAAGATTCTACGTTTGGATATTTTGCACCTCTAATGTTTGAACATGTCGTATCGTCACATTTAATATCGTTTATGTAGGTGTATGATAATTGCAATAAAAAATAAAATGCAGATTTGTCGTCATAGGGACACATGAGCCTTATGTGGTTAGGTTCAACATTTGCAGCGAGCAAAAAGTTAAGCAATTTCTACGTTAACAGGTGGAGCCTGTCGAGGGAAAAGTGATGAGGTAGTAGATGTGTAGATTCTATTGGTTATCCCTACTGCGCACGCGTATTACGTAAGCTACAGTGTAACTCAACGACTTCTGACGATCAGATGATGCAAAGGTGCAGCTAATAAAATTTAGGCACCACTGTATGAGCACCACACATCCTCCCCTTAGATTCTTCACTCCTCTCATCTATAATGACAATTTAAGCTCCGTCCGTGTGTACCTTGTCTATAGCTAAAACGAAAAACGTTTTATCTCTACGAATCTTGAGGTAAGGGACATAACTATGCGTATTTTTGTTTAATGGAATTCCCTGCAGATTTTACTGTTAAATATTTTCATCTAAAGCCATTTTATGTTGTCATTTTTCCGTGTATGATAATGAAGTTTGCGAAGTCCCACCACAACGATAAAATAGTAAATAGTTTTTAGGTAACCATCCTCTATTACTACCCATCATAAAATCATAAATGCTTGCTTTAAATACCTGTACCAACTGTATTTAATGACGTTTATTCAATTTTATAGGTGTGTAACTTACCGAGATCATACATAGCGATTTATATTTATTGATGTGTGTAACGTTGTCCCATCAGCATAGTCTAGGGTTAACAACTACATAACCTTCTGACTCTCTATCACCCCTATTACCATAATAATGGTACGCGATGATGTATTTTTTAAATGCATTATTATCGATCGCCAGTGGCAGCGTACGCGTGTTCATAATTTTTCGGTGGACACATATTTTATACTTAAGTAGGCACTCATGGTCCTTAAGTTCGGGTGACGTAACAATTAAGAGCAAAGAAACAACAGAAATTTTGGCAAATTTACATTATATAATTACTAAGTACTCATCATAATGGATGTAACGTTGAAGTTTTAATTTCTACTGTAATCATTTTATTAATAGTTTAAAATTTTTGAAACATCGTCGTTACGGACGCTGCACAAATGCAGAAACGCCAAAAAATTAGATTAGTATTTTTGTACACTCATTTTTAAAATTTATTAATATTATAATTCTAAAAAGGTGTATGTTTGGAGCAAGGCGCTGTATGGGTGCGAAACATGGACAGTGGGCGCGGCGGAAAAGAAAAGGTTAGAAGCGTTCGAAATGTGGCGTTACAGGCGAATGATGAGAATACCGTGGATATAGAAGGTTAGAAATGATGAGATATTACAAAAAGAATAAGAGAACAGATGACTCTATGGAAGTCAATAAGAAATAGGACATCTTCTCAGGCATGAAGGTCTAGTGAGGAGAAGAAACGGAAGTTAGGAGGGGTAGAGGTAGATCTAGATTAGATTACTGTTCCGCAAATAGTTAAGGATATGGGCTACTCTAGTTTCAGGGAAACGCGAAGATTAGCTGAGGATAGGAAAGAGTGGAGGTAGGTGCCCAACCTGTTTTAGGACTGACAACTTTATGATGATGATGGTAATTTAGTGCATTAGAAGCATTCGAAATGTGATGTTACAAGCGAAGGGAGAGGATATTGTGGATGGAGGTTAGAACTAAGGAGGTATTAGAGAGAATAGGAGAACAGAAACCACCATGGAAGTCAATAAGAAATAGGCGAGATAGGTTGGTCGAATACCTCTTCAGGCATAAAGCTAGTTGGAGACTTATTAGAAGCAGAAACAGAAGTTAAGAGGAGTAGAGGTAGTCCTAGATTAGATTACTACTCGCAAATGGTTAAGGATGTGGGATNAGAAAAGGTTAGAAGCGTTCGAAATGTGATGTTACATGCGAATGATGAGGATACCGTGGATAGAGAAGGTTAGAAATTAGTAGGTATTAGAAAGAGTAAGAGAACAGAGGACTCTATGAAAATTAACAAGAAATAGGCGAGATAAGTTAGTAGGACATCTTCTGAGGCATGAACGTCTAGTCAGGAGGCAGAAACGGAAGTTAGGAGGGGTAGAGGTAGATCTAGATTAGATTACTGTTCGCAAATAGTTAAGGATATGGGCTACTCTAGTGTCAGGGAAATGCGAAGATTAGCTGAGGATAGGAAAGAGTGAAGGTACGTGCCCAACCAGTCTTAGGACTGACAACTTTATGATGATGATGATAATTTAGTGCATTAGAAGCATTCGAAATGTGATGTTACAAGCGAAGGGAGAGGATACTGTGGATGGAGGTTAGAACTAAGGAAGTATTAGAGAGAATAGGAGAACAGAAACCACTATGGAAGACAATAAGGAATAAGTGAGATAGGTTGGTCGAATACCTCCTCTGGCATAAAGAGCTAGTTGGAGACTTATTAGAAGCAGAAACAGTAGTTAAGAGGAGTAGAGGTAGTCCTAGATTAGATTACTACTCGCAAATGGTTAAGGATGTGGGATGTTCTGGTTTTAGGGAAATACGAAGATTACCTCAGGAGATGAAGGTGCATATCCAACTGGTCTTAGAATTGACGACCATACGACGATGATGATCACATGTAGCGTTGATATACTTGTACAATATTGCGTTTTGTCAACCGTCCTGTTTGAGTAGTAGACCAAATAAACTCTTTGGGGTCATTGGTCTATAATTCGTAGCGATATCTTCTATATTATTGAACTAAGTTACACGAGAGGGTTTTGAGAACTACCTACATCGGAGACACACGATCTCCCACTCCGTGCTGCTTACTAACAAACATATCTGCAAATTTACAATACAACACTTGTACTACGAATGAATATTCCGCACGGGACCCTTGCCGAAAAATACACTGGAGAGGGGACCAGATTGCATGTTTAAATTCTAAAAAAAATTCAACCAGACTAGTCCTTCACATCGGGCGCTCCCGCTAAAGGATGATACATTCATACATTCTCCCCCACCTGATAACAAATTCATAAATGGATTAAAAAAAATCAATCAAAAATGAACAGTGTTAGTGTAGTAGCTATTTACGCAACACTTAAACGGATAACTAAAAAACAACAAAACACATTGAAGTGAATACAAGCCTATCGAGTTATATTCTTGTTTTTCGTTTCCTAAATCTACAAAGTTAAATAATCCAAGTAATAGAGAGCATAAATGGATTCCTTTTAACACGAGAATAGCAACGTGGATTTCTTTCACTAGTTTCGAATTTCGATTAACGCTAAGAAAACAATAAGCTCCTTATAAAATCGGAACCGAAAATAAGTCCAAAATCTTTGTAAGAGAGATCGACCGTTTGTAATCGCGACGTCACCGGCGCCCCTGCCGCTTCCGTCGGTTGATTGATGCGTCCAGAAGAGCAATTTGTGAAAAGGTTGCCGAGCCGTCTTCATTTCGAACCTTTAAATTAGTGAGTAGATTGATTGTGGGTCGCCATTTCTACACTCCTTCATATTTCTACTGATGCAGTGGCGGACCATACTATACATTCGTCTTTGCATTTAGTATTATAGCGGCTAGTTCATAATTAAAGTCCTGAGAATGCAATAGTACCAAAATTATTATAAATCTAAGGACTCAAACAGCACCTACCACTATCATTCAACATTCTTAGAAAAACATTAGGAATGAAACCCAAACGAAATTGGTTATCGGGAAGCGAACGATGAAAGCAGTTAGGGTAACAATACAAACATCGTCGTTAAGGGTACGGAGTATTGAAGCAAGTACCATATATAAACCGAAATTTTGTAACATATTAGGACCTAGCGGCATGGCCTAGAGGTTTAGACCATTGCTTAGCATTCGGGAGGACGCCGGTTCGATTCCGGGTCCGTCTGTCTTGGTTCAGGTTTTTCTGTAGTTTCCTTGGATCACTTAGGCAAATGCAGGAACAGTAATATTCCACAAATAATCTTTCATTTTCTTCTATCTTAATTGGTCTGGTGGGATGAAACACCCTAAAGTAAGTTTAACATGTTACGTAGTAAGTCTTGATCTTTCGTTCTGTTGTACAATAAATGCTATTGGCGATTTAATTATTTATTTACATTTATTGTTTATTTTAATTTTGTGGTGTGATTTTCTTTTATAATTCGTTTTATGTGTTTTGTCTGGTGTGTGCGTTAATGTGATCTGAATTATATTGTTTTTATTTGTGTCGGACTATTATTTCTTTTCATTTTTTCGACGGAACCGACAAGTGGTGACCTAATAATTCTGGATCATACGTAGTAATTTCGACGAGCGTTACATTTTTCGACAACAATGGTGAATACCCGTACAGATACAGTAACTCTAAATCAGCTGGAGCAACAACGACGCCAGCTCAAACATTTGCTACTGGAAATGGAACAGGATCGACGGGAATTGTAACGGTTGCGCCAGGAATGGCAACTTAACCAAAACCAACAGAACCAACAATCGCAACTTCAGGAAGCAACATTCCCACAGGAGCACCACGCCAGCAGCCTACAATGGTATCAAGTGTTGAACGGATAGGACTACGTATCCCTAAGTTTACTCCTAATGGCCCGGAATATTTCTTTGTGTTGTTAGAAAAGACATTGAGAAAATTCAGTGTATGTACTCGGCTCGTTAGGGAGAAAACATGTGGGTGAAGTCCGCCACATCATGATGAACCCATCATGGGAAAATGCTTACGATTTTTTGAAAAAGGAACTAGTAAAACGTCTTAGCCAGTCCCAATAAGAACTGACAGTATCTCTCTTATAACTATCCCTTATAAGTAAGAGACTTTCGTTCTTATTTCTAGAATGTAACTTCTAAGAAAAGTGTCCCGGAAAAGTGTCTCAGAAAGTGTCCTAAATTGATTGAAAAAAATCTTAAATCCCTCAAAGTAGAAAAAAATGCTAGGTGGAAAGTATCAAATACTACTGGATTTACTCAATATTTTTTAATGAGAATTATCTTTGTTTTAATTGGGTCACAGGTTTGTCTAAAGGACACCGTAGCTTTTGATAGGAAAATGGGTTTCGATCGATTATACTGAAACTTTGAGAAAATGTTATTTGCATCATCCTGATCAATAGCTTCAATGGCCACAAACTTAAAAAAAAACTCCAGTGTAAATATTCGTATGCTATTGATATGTATCGGTACTGGTAAGAAGAATAAAATTGTAGATGTAACTTAAACCCTTAAATCACGAAATTTTCTATTACCAAGGAAACTCTGATTGTTTCTTGAGCTAAATGTCGTTTATTTTAGGGATGGAAAGGGTCCGCTGGGTGTTTGCAAATTTGATCTCATTTATCCACTTGCCACACGCGCACAAAAGCATGGGAACTTTTAAATTTAGGTAAGCTAGAACAGCCGTAAATGAATAATTGGAGATTTTTAGGATTTGGGGACATTGAGACTTGATCAGGATGATTAAAGTACATGTTCGTGTTTCATTGCAATTTACTGAAACAAATTTTCCCATTAAAAACTGCGGAGTCCTTTATGGGTTTATTGAAGTAAATTATTATTTAATTCAATTTAGCTTTTCCCAATAAATGTTTTAGTTAACTTTTAAAACATTTTCAAGAGTTATTTAGCTACAATAAATTAAACTGAAATTATTTTTCAATTATTTCAAATTTCACCTTAATTACGAAATGACGAACAGAATAGGATTTAGTTAACGAGCCGCTACTGAATCTCGTGCTTCTGAAGCTCGTTAAAATTCAGCCTACGAATAAACCGTGCGCGTTTGATCCCGTAAAAGACGTGCTGACATCTGTGGTAGGCAGATTAAAATTCCCGTGATGAATTTGGGGAAAAAGGGCGCAAATGAAAGGCGAACAATACGTTTCCCCTGTCGTATTCTTTAGATTACAAGAAACGTCTTTAAAGTGTTTTTTTTTGCATTTATTTCACAGGACGAAATCGGAAATAACATAGGTAGTTTTTGTAAAAGAAAAATTGCAAGGAGAGAATAAAACGTTTCTATTATTTGCAGATTTTACTTGTGTCCCAGACGTCAACAACAAACTGCTGAAGATAAATAACTGCAGTAAAAATCACTTGTAGTTACAGCATTTATTTGGTTCTGGAGGAAGTTGTTTAAATATCGTAGAACTCAATCAGAAATAAGCGAGATAGGTTTGTAAGTCACCTTCTCAGACATGAAGGGCTAATTAGAGGCACAAGCAGGAGTAAAGTGGGGCAGAGGTAGACCTGGATTAGATTATTGTTCATAAATACAGATATTGTCTAGGTTTTGAGAACTAGTCCTCGGATTGAAAACCTTATGACAATGATGATAATATTTATTACTCATTACTCACTGTAAGGTTTGTGTCTTTCATTAAAACCTAATCACATAACTACTTTACTGTCCTTATTAACTTATAACCGGTTTGAACTAGGTCAAATTGGTTAATCCCACTGCTCTTCGGATAAACTAGCTTGAGCTAGGCAGTACTAGTTTCGGCCGAAATCGTATTTAACTGGTAACATTTCAGGATAAACCGGTTTGTACTAGGTCATATTAGTTAATCCCATTGCTCTTCGGATAAACTAGCTTGAGCTAGGCAGTACTAGTTTCGGCCGAAATCGTATTTTACTCGTAACATTTCAGGATAAACCAGTTCGGACTAGGTCAAACATTAACACATTCCTATAATTAATTCATTAATAAAATACGTATAATTTGAACAGTTTGAACAAGAAGCATAAAATGAAATACTGTATAGGTTATGTAAGGCACTTTTTGTTTTCCATTTTTAATAAAAAAAAAGAATAATTTTTGCTAGGAGAGATTATATAAACAAGCCATGAGACGGGATATTAGATCGGATATAATTTTACCCCCCGTTGGCACAAGCTGTTTTGCCCCCCGTCGATATTTAAAGACGGTAGTAAATTTTCAAAGTGAATCTGATCCTAAACTTTAATAAAAGCCCTGAGTTATGTTGTTATATAAAATTTATGAATCTTCTTAGACACTTAACTCCATTAAATGAAATTGGATCATAAAAAAGAACGTCAACCGTTTTCAATGATAACACAAGTTCAATTTACCGAATTGGAATCTAAAGACTAGTAGTAGGGTTTATGAAAAGTCGAATTTATCGACCAACATTTTATTTTAGACAGAAGGTAACTTATTTTATAATAACAATTGTATAAATGCTTAAATAAATTTTTCAAAAGTTCAAAAGTGAAAGAAGCGTTTAGGCTAAATTTTAGGATTAACGTAGTTCCTACTACAGAGACTGTCTGAGTCAAGGGCGTATAATACAGTCTAATTATTAGAAGAGTATCATATAGAAAACATTAAATACAAGCCACTCTATATGGGAATACATAAGTATCTGAATTATTTATTATTACCAAGCAGGGTTACCGTGGTGTAAAATAATAAATTAATAATGTATAAATGAAATAAAATTGTTTGCGATGAAAGGGCAGGTATCATGACTACAAACTCTCAAATTGTTTGTTCTAAAATTCGAATGTTGTAGAAAATGTATTGTACAAAACATTATTAATGTTGTTGGATATTTTACGGTATATATATGTTTTTATTGAAATAATCGTATTGTAGAAAATTTATAATTCAAATACATAAATACACAGTATGTCTGATGAGTATTCCGGAATATTTTAAAGGTAACATTTAGAGGCATTGTTGAATGCAACTCGTAATAGTGCTACAACGTAGGGGGTGTAAATAGTATGCACAAGAAGTACCCCACTTAACGAACCGTCAATGATTGAGAATACATGTCAGTTTGGCAGCCGCGTTATCCTATCGTACTTCGTTAGCGCAAGCGTCAAGTTAGGAAACACTCATACCTAGTCGTGACCTCCGTAACAGCTGGTACACAGACAGGTTAATTGCACGTGTGACGATTACTAGAAGTAGCCTGCACTCCGTATTTACTATTCGATTGGCAAAGTTATTGTTACTACCACAAAATAAATTAAATGTGAAGATATCAAACAAGAAACAATACGGATGTGGGATGTTCTAGTTTTAGGGAAATGCGAAGATTAGCTCAGGATAGGAAAGAGTGGAGGTGGGTATCCTACCAGTCATAGGGCTGACGACCCTATGATGATGATGCTTTCTCCTGATTTGCCCACTAATCGCAAAAGGTGATACAAATCATAGTGCTAGTAATATCTAAAATCAATTGAAAAAGCAGAGTTAACTCATTTTGATCAACTAATTGGAATTTCAGCAGATATGTCTGGTATTTTCAATGGCCTAAGATACTTGCGTAACATTTCGATTTTTTTAATTAAAAATTGTAAATATTTTGACGTTCTGGGCGTCAATATCAATAATCGATCACGAAGAGGCTGTGACAAAAAAGTACACCGACAAAATACGGTCGAAATCTTCATTTTATCTCATTCAGATTATCAAAATTACTAAAGGTCATACTGGAAACTACATTCCTCACATTTCTAGTGTGATTATTAAACTTTTAATGAAGGGAGCGGTGGATTATGACTCTTATGGTCCCGTGAGATCTATTTTAAGCAGTACAATATATATTATTAATAGATATTGAATCTAATTTCCTATTTTCCAATTCGATTGAAATCCATCTCTAAAAGCATTTATAATCTTGGTCACGTAAACACAGCATTGTTTAAATTACAGATCCGGCACGTTTGAATCGAATTGGTAAAGAGATTTATGGATATCTAGGTAGTTACAATGTGTTTTAACAAGGAATGAAAATCTGAAAACCTGAAATAACGTATTTGATCCCAGACAAAGACCTATATAACTCCGGCAGTCTATTATTTTCATGAAAAACTAATATTTCGGACTTATATTGCACATACANTATGCACAAGAAGTACCCCACTTAACGAACCGTCAATGATTGAGAATACATGTCAGTTTGGCAGCCGCGTTATCCTATCGTACTTCGTTAGCGCAAGCGTCAAGTTAGGAAACACTCATACCTAGTCGTGACCTCCGTAACAGCTGGTACACAGACAGGTTAATTGCACGTGTGACGATTACTAGAAGTAGCCTGCACTCCGTATTTACTATTCGATTGGCAAAGTTATTGTTACTACCACAAAATAAATTAAATGTGAAGATATCAAACAAGAAACAATACGGATGTGGGATGTTCTAGTTTTAGGGAAATGCGAAGATTAGCTCAGGATAGGAAAGAGTGGAGGTGGGTATCCTACCAGTCATAGGGCTGACGACCCTATGATGATGATGCTTTCTCCTGATTTGCCCACTAATCGCAAAAGGTGATACAAATCATAGTGCTAGTAATATCTAAAATCAATTGAAAAAGCAGAGTTAACTCATTTTGATCAACTAATTGGAATTTCAGCAGATATGTCTGGTATTTTCAATGGCCTAAGATACTTGCATAACATTTCGATTTTTTCAATTAAAAATTGCAAATATTTTGACGTTCTGGGAGTGATTAAATATCAATAATCAATCACGAAGAGGCTGTGACAAAAAAGTACACCGACAAAATACCGTCGAAATCTTCATTTTATCTCATTCACATTATCAAAATTACTAAAGGTCATACTGGAAACTACATTCCTCACATTTCTAGTGTGATTATTAAACTTTTAATGAAGGTGGATTATGACTCTTATGGTCCCGTGAGATCTATTTTAAGCAGTACAATATATATTATTAATAGATATTGAATCTAATTTCCTATTTTCCAATTCGATTGAAATCCATCTCTAAAAGCATTTATAATCTTGGTCACGTAGACACAGCATTGTTTAAATTACAGATCCGGCACGTTTGAATCGAATTGGTAAAGAGATTTATGGATATCTAGGTAGTTACAATGTGTTTTAACAAGGAATGAAAATCTGAAAACCTGAAATAACGTATTTGATCCCAGACAAAGACCTATATAACTCCGGCAGTCTATTATTTTCATGAAAAACTAATATTTCGGACTTATATTGCACATACAAAGTACCCACACTTGCACTTTTATTAAGGGAGAGGGGTGTACATAGAGCAACCTTAATAAACGTTGCACTAACTGCATATGTATATTATAATACCCACAATCGCAATGTTCAAAATGCTTATGTAAGTTTGGAACACGATCCCGTACAGGTGAAGCGCTTGGGATGTGATGTTATAGGCGGATGGTGAATGTACCGTGGTTAGACAAGATTCGAAACGATAATAGTCCAGCCAAAATAGATATACAACTTTTGTCTGACCTGATTTCACGACAAAACTTACCGTTTTCGAGAAAAATGGAAAAAATCTTAATTTTGCACTTTTGACCTTGAATAAATTTTTTTGCAGAAGTACGATCGAAGGGGACTTTTGACATTTTATTTATAATGACGTATTTAACGTCTCTGCCAATTTTCAGATCTATGCGAATTTTGGCTAAGTTATGACTTATTTTTGTCTATTTTGACTGGACTAGAAGGTATTAGAAAGAGTAGAAGAATAAAGACCGCTTTAGAAGGAATTAAAGAAAAAAAGCAAAGATAGAATTATAGAACCTCTGCTAAGACATGAAACCTTGGTTGTGTACTAGAAGCAAGAATCCGCTTATAATGACATCGAAGGAAAATGACAAGAGAAAAACACGTCATACTAAGCGGGCGTCATACAAAGCATAGTCTTGGAAAATAAACAACTTTCTATTTTGGTTAATTATTTAGTTTAATAGCGAGGAAAACTAGAAATTGTATATATTTATTTACAGAAAAAGAAAAAGAACGATGAATTGTAATATCAATATACAAAAGAAGGGTCAGAAGAATGAGCGAAAATGTTATTATTAATTCAAACTTTCCTATAGAGAATTTAATATGAAAACCAAACTTAACATTACAATTACTTCATATTAAACGGTTGGTCAATACAGGCGGAGTCATAATAAACGA
>NW_020442435.1:214615-215795 GCF_000699045.2 Agrilus planipennis
ACTGTATAGATTTTTCATTGTTGCACTGGGTTAGTTGTTATCGTTGCCAATTCACGCCCAGGGCCGGCTTCGGATTGTAACTTCGTCTGGTTTTCTTGCAAATTGTTTATCTCTTAACCACATTGCTTTACTTACTAAGCGATTCGTTATTATATGTAGTTAAATTGTTTGCTACTTATTTTAGAAACATCCTGAATAAAAGTCCCAAAGTTAGCAAGTACAACCTTACCAAAAGAAAATAAAAGAAAGCACTAATTACTCTTAATAGATTTAAATTGAATGCAGATACATCATTAGATCATTACTTGTAGTTAATAGTTATAATACTTTAGAAATTAAAAGGGAATTAAATATTATTAAATATTTGACTATTCATACCAATCATAATGATAGGATTATCGACTGTTTATCCTTCAATTAATAATGTAATACTAATAATTATAAACTTAAAACATATTTAAACAGTCACTCAAACAATTTTACACCTGGTAATAATAATAAAAAAGATTGCATTTTATATTACAAGTAGGTACTTTAAGTAAACATACTAAAAGCAATAAGACAAAACATATACAAGACAAATAGGTCAGGTATTTACAATTTGAACAGCAACTCATGTAATAAAGTATTTAATGGACATACTGGGTATGCTTTCAAAAAACGTATTGGTGAATATCAAAAATGCTCTGATTGTAAAACACTCGATCGTAATGTACACTACAGTTTCAATGTTTATATATTTTTTTTAATTTTTTTGGAGCGATATTTTTGATGAAGTGTTAAGAAATATAATGCACTAAGAAATTTATCCTTTTTACAAACATGCTGGGAAAAACTATTTAATTAAATACAATTCTGTTAATTTTCGAGCGTTTGACATAACACAGAATGACAATATATGTAATTCTTCATATTAATTTCCATTTCATTCTCAGAACTAACCATTAAAGTCAAAATTCAACTTTTGAAGTCATCTAATTATTTAAGTACGATAAATTATTCCAAAATTTTAGTTGCTTTCGTAGTCTCTTTTACAGAAAAATTCTTGTGGTGACAGTCAATCGCTCGTATTCCTCTCGGGAGATGAAACTATATTACTAATTTGGAACGATGTAACCTCTATCACTTTGGGATTGGAAATGCACCATTTTCTTGAAAATCTACTAAGAATTTTTATTAT
>NW_020442435.1:216710-221380 GCF_000699045.2 Agrilus planipennis
GAATTATTATATCAGGCTTTAAAAACGATTAAGCCTAGTTCGGTCGCAAGTGAGAGTGTATTTTCTATTTCGGGGAATTTTGTGAATAAACTAAGGACACGGCTAAATAGCAAATCGATAGACGTCCTCTGTTTTCTGAAATCATATTTCATTAAACAAAAAAATAAATAGAATATTTAAATTTGTATTAAAATTGCCCGGAATAGAAAATACTCGGTCCTTTGCTTAATTGTCTTTAAAACTAAAATTGATTTTAATAAGTATGTATGCATAAACTTTATTTACTCTTGTCTTTCGGCTTTGATTATAATTTACATTATATAATACACAGTTATATATTTTCTAATTGTTTTTAATAAGTATCCATCTGTATCTAATAACATTGTATTTTAAAAAAATAATATCTATGGTTATAAAAATATGAAAATATATTGTTTTTATTTAATCGAACCTTTTGCTGAATAACTCGTTTCACTATTATAAAAATATTTACATCCTTATATGTGAAAATTATGCATAAACAACGAATAATTGTTATTTAATCCTGGTCAACTATTATTTCTTTGTTCTACTAAATTGCATAAAAAATTTGTTTTTTATGTTTGATAGAGGTTAATAACTAATAATTTTTTAATCATTCATGTGAACTAATATTCAACCCTCATTACTTAGAGGTAATCTGTAAGGTCGTCAGTCCTAAGACTGGTTGGACACGCACCGTCACTCTCTTTTCTATCCTGAACTAATCTTCGCATTTCTCTAAAACTAGAACAACCCACATCCTTAACTATTTGCGAACATCATTTTAACTTAGGTCTACATCTATTCCTCTTAACTCCTGTTTTTTCCTCTAATATGTCTCTGACTAAACATTCATGCCTGAGAAGACGTCCTACCAACCAATCTCTCCTATTTTTTATTGACTTCAATAGAGTCCTCTGTTCTATTCTTTCTAATATCTATTTCTAACCTTCTCTATCCACAGTATCCTCATCATTTGCCTGTAACACCACATTTCGAAGGCTTTTAACATTTTCTTATCCGCAGCGCCCACCGTCCATGTTTCGCACCTGAACAGCGCCGTGCTCCAAACATACACCTTTAACAACCTTTTTCGAAATTCTAAATTAACCATTAGCGAGCATATAAGTGACTTCTACTACTCCTTCCGTCCTGACTTATCTGACCTATATACCTAAAATTAGCCACTTCTTTTAATTTTTCGTCTCCTATCTTTATATTCGCCCTTTTCCTACTTTTTCTTCTTTTGTAAACCAGTATTTTACTTTTACTTTTATTTATTTTCATACAATTTCGTTAATACCACTTCCATTTACAGTTGTATTGTCTTTAATGATGTTGATCGCGTCTTCGATGTACAGATTAAAAAGTAGCGGTGACAGTGTGCATCCCTGCCTGACTCCCTTCCTAATATTTACTTCTCTACGTTGCATCCCCAGCTCTATAACTGCCTGTTGCTCTTTATACAAACTAAGTATCACTCTTCTATCTTTGTAATTCATCCCTACATTTTTAAGTATATTTAACATCTTGTCCCATTTAACATTGTCAAAAGCTTTCTCCAAATCTACAAATCCTATGTACGCACTCTTTCCTTTTTCTATCGTTTTCTCTACTGCTACCCTTAATGCTAGAATGACCTCCGGCGATTCCCTATTTCTTCTAAACCCAAATTGATCTTCCCCTAATAGTTCTTCCGCTCTGTTTTCCATCCTCCTCAGTATTATTCTAGTTAATTCACGTTAATGCGTAACAAAATTATTTGACCAGATAAATCTTGTCATGAACTCCTTTCGATTAATTGACAAACCCAATTTTGCGAAACTGTGGTCCATATACCTCGATAAAATAAAAAATTGATTACATTGTCCAGTACAACGTATTTATAATTTCTTTTAATTCCCATAAGCACCTTAAACCCCAATATTAAAATTTAACTTTTGAAGTTTAGTATATTTGTATTTACTGTACTAAAAATTTCAACTTTCAAATAACTGAAAAAAAATAAGATTAAAATTACAATAACCTAACTTTGCCATACAAATTTTAAAGGTAATGATAAAGTTTCAGTAAGAATTGAAACTATTTCATGGCATAAATCACTAAATATGTCGTTATTTGGATTCATAAAATACAACGTTTTGTTTAAAATTGGTTATTATGGAATTATAGCCTAAATTGATAACCTAACCTAACCTAACCTAACCTAACCTAACCTAACCTAACCTAAATTGCTCTGTCTATTTAGTGATGCGTACTATTGTTAAGAAACCATTAGAAATGTCGCCAACTCAGGCTAATTAAGTGGATGTGAAATTATTTAAATCTTCGAAACCTTGTACCTAATCAATTTATAAAAAAATCATTCTTTTTATTTAGAGTTAATGAATAAACAAAGCGGTAAGTGCAAAAGGTTTTTGTAATGAAGAAATAGAAACTTAACTTTTGCCATTATCATCGGGGGCTTAAACTGATTCAGAATACCTACCATTTTAATCAAGTCAAGTGCAATCAAGTTAAGCTTCCAAGTCGCTTTCTGTCACCTTCGCCACTAATTCGGACGGCTGTGGCTGAACCCGATTATATGTAATAATACGGAACAACAAGAAGATTAAGCAGATAGAGGAAACTGACTGCAATTATTCAACGCTTTGAGACAATCTCTTCTCTTCGAAATTACACGAACTACTTTGCAACTGTCTACTTTAGCGAATTGAGTCACCGTGGCTTTTTTTACACCTATTTGATCTATCAGTTAATATACAGGGAGATTAGAAGAGAAGCAACCTATCTACGTTGATCAACGCCAATAAACTGAATTTTATTTTATTCTGATGCAGAAAATACTGAATTTAAAATAAAGTACGGTGAGTATTTAGTATACAAAAACTTTTTATAACCAAATAAAATTAACAATGCAATGGTTATTTCTTTAAATTTAAGGTAACTTAGTGATCTTTGTTTATTGATTGTTTTGTGCCGACTCAAAATTACATTGCTTGATGAACTTAGTTATTAAGGTTAATAAAATAAAGGTTTATTATTTTTTCGGCGGTTTAATTGTTTTGTTAAAAAGTTTTTATTTTATAATTTTTTGTGACTATCATCCTCTGTTTTCCTACCTCTTGGGTTAGATTTTTTTCCAAATTTATATGGGACCCAACCTCGGGGTATTATACCCTTTCCAATAAAAAAATAATTATCAAAATCGGACAATTCTGTCATATACCATCGCGAACCTTTTTGTAGACCTTTTTAAGGTGTACAATACTGCAGTATATTATTTTAATCTATCTCGTAGGGTTCAGTCAGCGTTTGCAATGTAAGCGCAAAAAAATGTGTTTATTTACGACATCACTTACAAACCTCTAAAATTATCAGTGTTTCCCTACTATATTATGCATGTATTATACATATAAACCTTCCTCTTGAATTACTCTATCAATTAAAAAAAACCGCATGAAGATCCGTTGCCTAGTTTTATAGATGTAAGCATACATAAGGACAGAGAGCGGGGAAAATGCGTTGCATGATTTCGTTACATAGCAACTTGCATGAAACGAACTTACCCTACCGTGCGTAAAGAAGTTTCACGTCAGTAAACATAAATAATTGGTTGTGGACTTAGCCAATTTTAATCGTCCCAACTGTACACATCGTTTACGGTGTACCTTTCTCTAAGTGAACGGACCGTTTTAGTTACGGAATTGAAAAGAAAATTCTTCTAAGAATTTCGCAAAGAATATAACGGTATAGTGAACAAGAATTTATTTAGTAATGATAATAAAACTAATGTACGTATAATGAGTAAGTACATAGTTAATATTACTTAATTATTAAGTTACCAAACGTTTTGTGTAATCGCATACCAAATGCCAACTCTTTTGTACCATAATAACAAGTTGCTCATAACAAAACAGGTATTGTAATTTTTTATTGTAACACGAACCCAAAAAAAAAATGGGAGAAAGACAGAGTAGTTAACACAACACAATGTTGTCTACTTTACTTTCTATTCTTATTTGGTGCTGAACAATATGTTAACGAAATTGTAAGGCAATTAATACATAGGAGTAGACTTGTGTACGTGCAACCATGCGTGTATACTGTATATGTAGTCACTTGTTTTACTACATTCAGACGAGTGAAAGGGTTTACTACAAACACGCACAGAATGAACGTCAAGAGCCATTCACAATCATTAAAGTGGGTTTTGTTGCTATCGGATTTTCAATTCACTTAGCAAGTATAGGCAGTTCTTTGCGTATAATAGACCACAACCGATTTAATTATTAGATAATTAACGGTTCCTTTCGTTGAGTTTTAGATGGTTTTTGTTCGAATGTTTTTTTTTTTAGGTTAGTAAAAATTCGGAGGTGTATCGCAGAAAATTGGATGCTAATTTTGCTGTGTCATGCTTTTCTTGTTTTCACCGAGTGCACTTTGAATTACATAATAAAATTTCCTCATTGCTAACGATTTTTAATTATTTGCTTAATAATTAGATAAACCAGAGATATTATTTTCAATGTAATTTTACACGTCATTTTATGGAGATTCGTTAACCGAACAGATTAAATTTATTTTTATTAACAGAAAAAAAGCTACCAGAAATTTCAAACTTCTATAATAAGTAACTTGAACACCGA
>NW_020442435.1:223111-248618 GCF_000699045.2 Agrilus planipennis
GGTTTCATTTTTCAAAAGAAAATTTTAATTTTATTTGTTTGATAGATATTTTGTATGGATATAGAGAAGGAGGTAAATGGAAATGTATTATTGTATAGCAGCTGTCCACGCGGACGCATCGCTCACTCAAGTAGGAGAGAGACAGATGTCGAACGCTGCCGAACGCGGAGGCCGATTGTACCTCTTTGTCGCTCGTTCCGCGCTCTTGCTTGCACTTCAAGCCTTAAATGGAACGCCTCAGAGCGAGGTAACGCCGCATGAGACATGCTTTTCGTGCGTGCAGCCGGCTCCATCGAATTATAAGACGTTGTCACGTCAAAAAGTATTTCGGATGATTTTTGTTTGTGTACAATACGGTGAAGGTGTATATAGAATTCAATACCTTTTATTTTAAAACGCTGACAAAACCGTTTGAGATAGACACAAATACATGCATATAAATCATTGCAGAACTATTTTCAAAATCGCCCAAATTTACAAGGAAAAGTAAAAGCGTTCAGGGTGTAATGCTAAATAGCATGAAAAGAAATGGTTAGAACTGAGAAAATATTAGAAAGAGTTGGAGAATAGTGGACGTTATGAAATTTGATACGAAATAGATGAGATGGGCTGGCAAGATACTAATGTTGTCCTGATCGTTTAGTTGGAGTTGCTCCCTACCGTTTAGTAAGAACGAGGGGTCAGCTTCTTCAGAGGTCCATCCATCTCCAATGGTGGAAGTGGACATCTTAGATCGAAGGACCTTAGAAATATTCGACACTTCTGCTAGCGAAACGTTAGGAACCAACTGCAACCGAAATTTAGGCTGTTGCAGTTTTCCAGGAATGTGAAGATTGGCTCATGTAGGACGTGTGTGTCTAAACAGTCTTCGGGCTGAAGATCTTTGATGATGACAATAATATTGGTGTCGAGGCAGGTTGAGTAAAAAAGATATTCCAACACCCGACAATACGTACGGACCGGTCCGATTTTAACAATTTATGTTTGCAGTTGTTTTAAAGTGTTAAAAATTGAGGTTAATTAATTAGTATAGCGTGAAATCTGAAATATACACTATTTGATTTCTGGTTGTGATTAATGAATAATTACCTGAATTGTGAAGTTTTTAATGATTAGCAATGACAATTAAATACATACAAGTGTGTAGTGGGCAAAAAAGAATTCAAGAAATTCATTTTCAGAATAATATTATGACTAAAACTCTTGATGGAGCAATTTACACATTTCTAATGGTGCCATTGCTTCCCAACTTTTCGTTTAAGTGTATATTTACCTGTACGTAGGTAAGTAATGTAACTTTATTCTAAGATGCTTGTCATGCGGGAAATTAAGTACTGAGACGCCTGGAATGATTAATGCGGAGAAAGATTAAGTAAGAGTAATTGCTGCTGTAAACTCTGTGTTTAAACATTTATTCCAACCAACTGCGATTCATCGTAATCCTTCTACTGATTCGCGAACGCCAAGTGCGTGGCTACTAGAACTTTTCTTAAACGCGTCGTGCAGTTTATCAACTTTCGCTACAGAAAAAGGGATGATTTAACATTTGAAGTTATTTATAGCACCATGCACCATCTGCAGGTACACATATAGGAGGTCTGTTCAAAAAGTATGGCGAATTTTGTGTTTTTTCAAAAATTATTTATTTATTTATGAATATTTCCTTCAAAGTAATCCCCACCAGATATTATTAACTTGTGCCAACGTTTTCCCCAATCCTTGAAGCACTTCCAAAAATCATTTTTTGTGATCTTATTCGGTTCCTCCTTCCGTCTTTATCTCCTCAATCGTAGCGCAGCATCGTCCATTCATGGGCCTCTTCAGTTTCGGGAACAAGAAAAAGTCACTGGGGGCCAGATCTGGGGAATACGGTGGCTGCGGCATTATTAGTGTGTTGTTTTGGGCCAAAAATTCACGCACAAGCAACGATGTGTGAGGAGGGACGTTATCATGGTGCAAAAGTCAATTTTTGTTCTTCCGCAAATCCGGCCGTTTCTGACGGATTGCTTCAAGTAAATTGCGTATAAATTGCAGGTTATATTCCTTATTCACCGTTCTACCTGTGGCAAGAATTCACGATGCACCACGCCGCTACAACCGAAGAAAACTGTAAGCAAAACCTCTACATTCGACCTAACCTCGTGCGCTTTTTTCGGTCTTGGCTCGTGCGGCAACTTCCATTGGGTTGATTGAGCTTTAATTTCCATGTCGTC
Source organism: Agrilus planipennis (assembly GCF_000699045.2). NCBI lineage: Eukaryota > Metazoa > Arthropoda > Insecta > Coleoptera > Buprestidae > Agrilus > Agrilus planipennis. Next base: position 225,325 of record NW_020442435.1, read on the forward strand.
ATAACTATAAACCCATGATTCGTCACCAGTTATAACCCTGGAGCAAATTTAGGTGCCCTAGAAAAAAATTTTCAGTCTCTCAAAGTCTTTCAGCGTCTCTCGCAGTCTCTCAGTTATTGCCTAGGTGTTTTTATGGATCTCTTACAGTCTCTGTATTAGAGACTAGAAAGATAAAATTGTTAATTCAGAGATTCTAGTCTCTCACAGAGAGACTGAATGAATAAAAGTGAAAAATTGAGAGACTCGAGTCTCTCGTAGAAAGATTGGGATCTCTGAAAGATATTGAACTTAGAATATTTTAACCATGCCTATCGAGATACTACTTATTTAGAGATTCTAATCTCTCGTTCAGAGACTGGTTGCGAAATGAGGACCTCTCTATGAGCGACTCGAGTCTCGTTCAGAGACGCTAAACAGTTTTTTTGACAGTCTCTCGACAGTCTGTCTCAACGACACCAAAGAGACTCGATGAGAGACGGAGACTCAAGTCTCGCTTTCAGAAACTCTGAGAGACTGATGACTTTTATCTTGGGCAATTAGCATCTAAACCATAAAAAGTACAAACTTGCGGTTTAGATTTAAACTTGTCAAACTTTAAAATTTTCGAAGGTGTTCAAAGACATGCACCGAATAATTTAGAAACTAAAGTTCTCTGACTTTGCATCAGCACGAACGAATTGAAGCCTGTCAGTATTATAGCTTGTTACGATGGCATTCCTTTGCTGCACTACCTATGCATGCAATGCTTTGTAATTGAAAGATCGACAAAATTGTGAGCCCTCTTTGAGCAAAACAAAATTTCCATGACACGTAAAAGTTTTGGCATCCTCTACCAAAAGCTGTGAACATGATAAGCGATCATGACGGAAATATTTCTGTTTTCATTTCGTTCGAACGTCCCTACAAAAATGTAATCTTACAGTAGGCCGACAAATACGGCCAGAGGCTGACTTCGAACTTTGTGCATAGCGTATTAGTTAGGTTAGGTTAGGTTAGGTTAGGTTAGGTTAGGTTAGGTTAGGTAAGGTTTAGGTTAGGTTAGGTTAGGTTAGGTTAGGTTATTTGTGCATAGCGTATTAGTTAGGCAGCTGATGCGCAAAAAAAGGACATCCCAATCTTCTGTCGTTTGGTACATAGCATTTTAAGTAATTTAGAACATTTTTTATTATATGATATACAATGTGTTTGTGAAGGAGACAACAAAAATTGTAAAATGAAAAACGCAACNAAATAAAAATAAAAACAATAAGTTTATCTTTATAAAATACTACGGAAGTTCTTTTTAACTGTAGACATGTATTTATGTATGAATTGGGGTAATCATAAGAATTATGTCTGAAAGCGATAAACCGTATGCTTTAGAACGGGTAGTAGAGTTCTTCAACTCAATTTTAGCAAGTCACCACTTGCTTATTTACTAACATTTCCGATAAAATTCAACCATTCCCTTTTTACAAAATATCTCACTTTTGTTTTGCCGGCACATATTAGTTTAACAATTTTGTATGTATATAACGCATAATCGTATACGCATTGAAAGTGAAATTGTGGCTATCTAAAGACATGAGAGCGAGTTGTGCTCAAGGTAAATTGTACTTAAACGTGGCAGTCAAGTGTTACTTTCTCTTTCGCTGAACTTACTTGTTTGTTGTATTGCTCTCGTACTTTTTGTGCATTATTTTTGTTACGAATCCGGCTACGATTATAAAACCGACGTAAAAAAAAAACGCCGTTTCGGTCATTCATGCTTGAACAAACTTGCAGACAGGATAAAATGTATCAATGTTGTACAAAAAATCACTAAAGTTTGATGTAATACTACAAAATACAGTGAAGCTCGCATTTAGTGACATATAAAGCAAAATAACGGTCGAATCATATTATGCGGACGTCATACAAACCACGCCAGTCATAAAAGAAATATTAGTAAAACTGGAAAATAAATANTGTCTCTCTCTTACTTGAGTGAGCGATGCGTCCGCGTGGACAGCTGCTATACAATAATACATTTCCATTTACCTCCTTCTCTATATCCATACAAAATATCTATCAAACAAATAAAATTAAAATTTTCTTTTGAAAAATGAAACCATTCCATCAGTATTTTCTTATGACGTTGTCACGTTCAACTATCGTCAGTAAACCGACTTTACAGACAACCGATTTTTTAAACAGAATATTAATTTAACGGACGTTATACGGGCGGCTGCTGACCGTCAACTTATAAAGGTGAGAATCAAGAGTTTTGATGTTCCAGACATTTCGCCTTTCTTCGCTGATGGCATCTTCAATAGTGACTTGACGGTTATTTGGTCGTAACTGATGACTTGTTAGTACAAATAGCAATATGATACAATTTTTTCTGTCTATAATAAATGTTACAAACAGAAGTAGAAATAAGGATATGTATCAAATTTAACATACCTATATGTACATATGTCATGTCGACTACACAGGAGATATATGTATTTGCTTATTCTGAATTATTTATGAGTTCAAAAACCCTATTTAAGTCCCACCGGAAATAATATATGATTGCCGAAAACTGAAACATAAATGACACAGGTATCTTTATTAACTAGATACATATGTGCATGTACACCTCAGGAAGGAAGAAATACGTCCATATGTTTTTAATGGCATTTTAGGTTCATTAACCCAAGAAAAATGAGTAATCTTACGAGACGTTGTTCTGTAAGGTTACGTAATGCATTGCGAATACAGACGTGTTTATGACTTACTCCAAATAATGCATGTATTTCGTAAAGGCTAGCGGGCAAAATGAGCGAAAGGCCACCACATTTGAAACGTATATTATATGCAGGTTTTGGAGAAGTGCATAATTTTATATAACAACAAGTAATAAAAAACGTGGGAAACCGGTAGAGGTAAAATGTTCTTATTAGATGTCCATGGTCTACAAGATTTTAAGCAATCTCTACGAGCTCCACCTTATCGTTGGTTTAAGTTATCATCATAAAGTCGTCAGTCCTTAGACTGGTTGGACATGCACCTCCACTTTTTCCTATCCTCAGCTTATCTTGGCATTTCCTTAAAACTAGAACAACCTATATCCTTAACTATTTCCGAACAGTAATTTAATCTAGGTCTTCCTCTACCCCTCCTAACTTCCGTTTCTGCCTCTAATATGTTTCTGACTAGACTTTCATGCCTGAAAAGGTGTCCTACTAACCTATCTCGCCTATTTCTTATACACTTCCATAGAGTCCTCTGTTCTCCTATTTTCGTACTACGGTTTCTTCCAAAACTTATCGATCTTTTTGTGGTATTACTAATGCCGTTGTTACAGATTGGTGATCGGAATAATTTATATAGGTGTGTGAAACATTTTAACAATCTGCATTATATTATAAATTTAAATATTAATTGACGATGTAAATGTCTCGTTTTCTGATAATTTTTAAATCAATTTCTTTTTTCTGAAGACTTACAATTTATAAATTAGGTTTGTAAAACATAAACTTTCCCCTGTCAATTTCATTCTGCAATTATCAGGTTTAATTATTTTAATAATTAGTTAAACATTACCCTCCTGACAATTTAAAGTAAACGACAACTGGTATTTCTGCAATTCTATTAATTGCAAATTCAGTAGGTGCCTAGATTCATTTACTTTAATTATATGCGTTGATATTTTAGCGAAACTCTAATTCAAACTTGCACCAGAAATTAAGCATTTACTAATTTTAATTATTGAATTGAATGAGGACAGGAATATTATTAAAACAGTTATAAAATTTATTATAGCAGGATTTAAATCATCTGGATTAATGAAGAAATAAAGACGCAATAGACAAAGAAAATTATACCTATTTGCTGTGAAAAGATGAAGTGCAAGAAGAAATTTTGAGGCATAGAAATTATCTATCACTGTTAATTACTATAGGGGGGTGATAATTGAATGAACGAAAATTAAAAGTAACAAATTTTAGAGAATAATTAATTGCCTTATCAAATTAAAGAGTGTTATTAGTCAACGCCGAAGGGTGACTCTCCAAATTATATTAAGGACTCGACTGTAACTTCGAACGTTTTAGTAAGACTTGCCAATCGCGTTAGCTGTAGATGGATGGTTTTCGTTCTTATAATAACATTTTCTTAAGCAAAATAAGATGCAGTAACGGGATATATTATTCTACCAGGTTTAATACTATGGTCGGAAAAACTATTGTCATCTATTGACATTTGCTGCTCACTTTAATATTTCAAATGTTGGTAAGAGATTAATAAAATAATNGACGCTAAACAGTTTTTTTGACAGTCTCTCTCAGCGACACAAAAGAGACTCGATGAGAGACGGAGACTGTAGTTTCGCTTTGCTCTAATGTCAAAATTGTATTTTGGGCACACGTATGGCAAAGTATGTAAGTTTCATTATCTTGTACGTAAATACCGTATCAGTAATTTTCGAAAATATGCCCGTAGCTTTCAATTCTACATTGGAGCATTCAATTTAGTTTTTTTGCTGATCCTTTAAACAGTAAATGACTGAAACAGTGGTTTTCCTTGCTTAAATCTGTTTTCAGTATCCTTATCCTAGACAAAAATTTTCAGTCCCTCTCTACTCTCAGTCTTTCAGAGTCTTTCAGCGTCTCTGAGAGCGTCTCCCACAGTCTTTCACAGTCTCTCAGTTATTACCTAGGTGTTTTTATGGATCTCTCACAGTCTCTGTATGAGAGACTCGAACGATAAAATTGTTAATTCAGAGATTCGAGTCTCTCGTTCAGAGATTCGAGTCTCTCGTTCAGAGACTGGATACGAAATGAGGATCTCTCAATGAGCGACTCGAGTCTCTCGTTCAGAGATTCGAGTCTCTCGTTCAGAGACTGGATACGAAATGAGGATCTCTCTGTGAGCGACTCGAGTCCCTCGTTCAGAGACGCTAAACAGTTTTTTTGACAGTCTCTCAACAGTCTCTCTCAGCGATACCATGAAAGACTCGATGAGAGACGGAGACTTGAGTCTCGCTTTCAGAGACTCTGAGAGACTGAACATTTTTATCTCGGGTATATGCTAGCATACTGTCCAAATCGCGAAGTTCTATTTACTACCGATCCGTTTTAAAGGCATTTAATGAGCATTTAATTATTGTGAGACCAAAAAGGTTATGTTCATTCATCCGAATAAGTATGAATATTGTTGTAGGTAATTGTAATAATTCCTTGTTTGTGATTGATTTTAAAGTATCAACAGTTCAAGTTAATGCATTTTATAACCATAAAATGTACCACACATTATTTGACATGATTGAAAAAGAAAATTGGTTGAATTTCGACCACATAGGTACTACTCTAGTTAAAAGATAAATGTTTCATCGATATGGCCTAGTTTAAAATTGTTTATGTTCAGGCTTTCTTTTCGTCGATAAAAAAAGGTTTTAATTATCAACGTTTCGTAGACGCATTGTACAGGTGCGAAACATGGACAGTGGGCGCGGCGGAAAAGAAAAGATTACAAGTGTTCGAAATGTGGTGTTACAGGCGAATGATGAGGACAACGTGGATAGAGAAGGTTAGAAATGAAGAGGTATTAGAAAGAATAATAGAACAGAGGACTCTATGTAAGTCAATAAGAAATAGGCGAGGTAGGTTGGTAGGATACCTTCTCAGGCAAGAAGGTCTAGTCAGAGACATATTAGAGGCTGAAACAGGAGTTAGGAGGGGTTAAGGTAGACAGATTAGATTACTGTTCGCAAATAGCTAAGAATGTGGGTTGTTCTAGTTTTAGGGAAATGAAAGGTTTAGCTCAGGATAGGAAAGAGTGGAGGTACGTGTCCAACCAGTCTTAGGACTGACGACCTTATGATGATGATGTTTCGTCAACTAGCGTGGAAGACATCTTCAAAAGCTCTTCTTTCTAAGTTGGTAGGTCGAAGGCGACGATTCCGTTGACAGAATTAAGATTTAACAGACGTAATCCATTACATTTTTTATCTTAGTACTACGTGCAATCAAAAATTTTGTGTGCGCACATGTAGCTTATCCACATTTAATCTAGTTCTCATCGACGTGTCATTGACATTCAAGAACAATGCGCTCCTATAACGGATTACGTAATAATGCAATGCTGTAACTCCGTTTGCGTAGTTGTAAAGCAACTTTGAGGCTAAAATCGCGATTTGTTAGTTACTGTAACAATAGAAGTAGAATTTTAGCGAACTGTACCACTGTAATTGGGTACACCATTATTATTATTCGAAGACATACCGAATCATAAACATTGCCTACGTGTTTAGGAACAATTGCGTACACAATGACTACAAAATAGAACTTGTCTCACGGCCTTATTGCCCTCAAAAAACAAGTAAGACAGACAGCCTGTAAAATTTACATTCTGTTTTCCTTATTCGAGGAGCATGCTGGAGAAAAATTTAACAATAAGTTTCGTAGAATTGCAGTGGTTGTCATTAAGCCTGTAGTGTACGATTATCAAATATATAAAAATCGAAACATTTTGCTAAACAGCTCTTACTGAATCAAAATATATTTCTCTAACAGTTTTCGCCATAATAAATCGATTATTTTATATTTAAAGCTTTTACCAGCGGAAAGAGCTTTTAATTTCGTGTTGAACGGTAGCTACGATTTAAAATGGGTCATTCCATATAATGATAAGAGTCGACCTAAAATTAAAAACAGAAACCAAAAATGTAAAAATATACAGAGTGTTTCATTTTCATTTAAAATAACAAAGTTAGATAGCGTGCAAATGGAAATGGAACACCCTGTGCGACTGAAAATAATTTCTGTATATGCGTAGTAAGATTGCAGACTACTTTTACGAAAACATTTCTTTTTTTTTATTAAATGTATAATAACAGACCGGAAACCTTGTATAGTCATCGTCGCAGACCTATTTTACAGGACTTTTTAAGCTCTGAAACTTTTCGATCGAAGGGTTTTGTGTATTTTTTTCGTCGACTTACATTGTAAAATTAGTCTTCACGAAAAGCCCTTTTATTTTAACGAAATAATAATTTTGGAAATCGGACCAGTAGTTTACGGGATTCCATAATTTTCGTATGGGAGTCAATGTGAGGTGGATCGTTTAATGTGAATCCGAAATGTTGAATCTCTAATAGACAAAGGGGACCCATCTTCTTGGAGGTCAACAATTACTGCACCCCAACCAACTTATGTTAGGTACTAATAAGAAATATTTTAAAAATTTTTTAATGACGCTAAAAACGTTTATAAGTATGTTTCGCCGTTGTCGCTGCTATTACCTCTCGTAGCTTATTGGCTAGATCATTGCTGTGTAAAGCCAGGGATCCACGGTTCGATTCCCAGCGAAGGTGTGATAAAAACTGCAATTTTTCCCTATTAATTTGAAGTAGTTTGTTTTGGATAAAAATAAATGAATTTTTACATTAATATTGTAGCGAGCACGAGTGTGTTTTGTGTGCGATCGGGCACACGTGTGCGTGAACGGCTTATCGATTCGCCGACAAGCCGTGGGCGCCTTTCTTCATGTGCGTCGTATTTGTAAATGTGTGTGTCGTACTGCGTTCTGGGAAAGCGGTTAAACAGTTCAAAGAAAATAATAAACTATCCAGATGTTTCCAGAAGGTTCTAGAAAGTAAACAAAAGAGTATTTAAAGGAAGAGACGATCGCCGAGAGGAGAAGAAATAAATTGACCGTTGCAGAAGTGAATCGAGGAATAAATTTACAGTGATAGCAGTGAAATAAATAGCGCAGTGAATAGTGATATATCAACAGTAGTGTAAATAAATACAATAATTCATAACCTAAGTTTAGTAATAATTTAATAGTGTTTTTAAGTTCTTTAATAATTAGTGTAANGGGTGAGAAAGATGAGACGGACGAAATGAAGACAGAAGAGAGTGAAAGATTATCTGTGGAATATTACTGCCTCAGCATTTGCCTGAGTGATCCAAGGAAACCACAGAAAAACTTGGACCAAGGCAGACGGACCCGGAAACGAACCGGCGTCCTCCCGAATACTAAGCAATAATTTAGACCTCTAGGCCATGCCGCTCGGTCCTCATGAGACAAAATTATGGAATTACCTTGATATTAAGACTCCTAATTAAAGTACGTACTAGGCTCGTGTAGTTCACGAACGAACTAGTTCAGCAGAGCGGTCCTCTTTTTACTAAAACTAAAATGGTTAAGTCTAATACGTACGTACCCTCTATATTCGATACCCAAGATGTTGTAGTTTAATCGGAATTATTAGTTAAAAATCACCAATCATTTGACGTATTTAGAGTGTTTAAATTAAATTAAGGTACGGTATAGAGGAACCTTAATGCATTTCGGTAAAGTGTTATGTACTACCTTGAACTTACACATTAAGTTATAGTACGAGAAAGTAGAATTATCTGATCGGCTTGTATGAAGAGAATACTTATCCACTAAGGGTTTATGTTAGGTTATGGAAAGGATTCTCTGATTGACTTGTGGAAGTGCTATCCATTCACCAAAAGTTAAGTGGCATCAACGAGGTTAGGATATGGTGGGAAAGATTCTTCTAATTGATATACGTGAAGTTGTAGATAGGTTATGGTGGAAGAGGACTCTCTAACTGGTTTGTGTGAGGTGCTATAAACCGAACGTTGGGTGGCAGGGACTAAGTTAGATTATAGTGGGAAAGGTATCCCTAATCGACCACGATTTTTAGCTAGGCATGGTGGGAGAGGATCCCTTGACTGGCTTCTGTGAAATGCTGTAAACCAGACAGTTTAGGTTAGGTTATAATGGGAAAGGTTTCCCTAATTGCCATGGTTTTAGCTAGGTATGGTGGGAGAGGGTTCTTTGACTGGCTTGTGTGAAATGCCATAAACCAAACGTTGGGTAGCACGGACAACGTTAGGTTATAGTGGGAAAGGTATCACTAATTGACATGTGTAAAGTGCTATCGACCACGGTTTTTAACTAGGTAAGGCGGAAGAACGACTCTGGCTTGTGTGAAGTGCTGTAAACCAAANTATTTTCATCTTGTACTTATAAAACTTTTTAAAATTCATTTTATATCTTGTATTTAAATACCTTTTGTTTGGTATCTTAGTATTTTGTAGATACTGTGTTTGCTAAAATACTTTTAGTAATAGATAACTGATTCTATGGTAATAGACATCTTAGGTGACACTGATTTTAAATGTCAATGTCGTCGTAGATAAAACTGAACGCGCCATTGAATCTTTAGTCTGGGGTCAAATTGATAGAAAACGCACAAAAGGATCTACTGACAGCACCGCTGACTTAGAAACATTGCAATACTTAAATAATAAAGATACCAACATAAATAGAGCTTAAACGTTTATCCTACAATAAAAAATAATATTTTTCAAATTCAACAGCTATTTGCCGGTTTCTGCTCCTGTGGAGCGACTCTTCTAATTTGAGAGCATGATCATGAGGCCTCAGCGAAGAAAAATAAGCGATAAACTGTTTGAAGAACTGGTTTTACTTAAGTCTCAATTAAAACCTTAAAAATATAATATTATGTTGACGGTATTCGCACAAAAATTAGTTATGAGTAAAATCGGCGTTGGTCTTGCAGTCTTGGTTTTGGGAAGTGGAAGACTAAGACTAAGACCAAACGAACAATACCAAGACTATAATCAAGACCAAATATGCAATATCAAGACCAAATATAAAAAACACTTCATCACTGCCTGAAAAAAGAGATCTTCAAGAATATCTTTGGAAAAATGTTTTTTATTCCTATGCCTATAACATATGGTTGATATATAGAGACAAACTAATTTTTTTTAACTTTTCTCAAGTACTTTGTAGATACTATTTTGTTAGCTACAAAGTCAATTATGCGTTGGAGGAATGGTAAGTTCTCAAGGTTTTTTATAACTCTCATAACTATCCATACTATTTTTTTAAAAAGTCATTACAAGCTTGCATGTATGTCAGAAAATTTCAGCATATAAGACAGTTATTGTGTAGGTAAATACAAAAATTAGTGATTAGAAGAATTATTAAAAAAAAAAACGTATCAGATTAAATGAGCAAGACCAAGGACCAAGACTTAACACGCAAGACTGAGACAGTGTTGGTCTTGATTTTGCTTTGCTCATCACTAACAAAATTCACTTTGGTAAATAATGGAAAAACAAAAACATTCATGCAATTTTACTTGAAAGAGTGAAACCGCAAATCCTTTAATTTAGTAAGAGTAGGTGGCTATGGACCTGATTTGAAATGGTCCTATTTTTGAGAGACATTGTCTTCAAGCCCTTATAACAGAAGAAATAGGTCACTTGACAGGTAATTTTGACAGCAATCAATAGAAAAATATGCAGTCCAACATGAACTCTCTGTCCATGCTGCATATATTACCTGAGCAAGCCTGATAGATATACATTATTTAATTATTTAACTACCTACCTTTGCTAACGTACAACATTTTGTAAATTAATGGGTAGGAACTTGCTAATAATTTTGTTATGTACAGCTGGTTTAAATAATAAAGACATTTTCCAACTAATTACCCCATTATATTTGTTAATCTACCCTGCTTCTGCCCGGTATTGTTCATAAAATCCTTCTTTATTATTAAACAAATACGGAAAGGCCTTGTGCGTCCGCACTCTCCTTTCTTTTTAATTTTGCTGATCTAATTTTTTTTCTGAATTAACCTACACGTCTAAGGGACTAAAAATCGTTGTAGGTCTGAATAAAGAACGAGCTCGTAAGCCATTAATCATGCAAGCCGTTTAGCCATTGTTTTCCGAGAAAACGGCCTTGTTGCTTCCAGCAGAGCGTACTAGTCTTACGATGTACAACGACAAAATTAGCTAGTCTCGTAATCTGGGAAATAACGTTGTTCAACATTATTCAGGAAAGCCCGAAGGATTTATGCAGGACGACACCGTGCGTATGTACCTACTAGCACATATGCGAAACAAAGAACCTGTCATGTACTTAGGTACATTGTAGAAAGTACCGTTGGGCTCTATTATAAATGTTTAAGAAGTAATTAAATACCCTATCGTTAAAATTATCAAACACAAAATCATCATCATAAGGTCGTCAGTTCTAAGACTGGACAAAAACAAAACCTTTTGGGTGTTTCATTCCCACCAGCCAGTAATGCTGGTGGGCGGGCAGTCCCTTCGGACTATGCCGGAAGGTAGGGCGGAAGGCCCTCTTCAGCCTACTTTCAGGAATCGTGGAACGGGTGGGTGGTGGTTCGGGTGAGAAAGATGAGACGGACGAAATGAAGACAGATGAGAATGAAAGATTATCTGTGGAATATTACTGCCTCAGCATTTGCCTGAGTGATCCAAGGAAACCACAGAAAAACTTGGACCAAGGCAGACGGACCCGGAAACGAACCGGCGTCCTCCCGAATACTAAGCAATAATTTAGACCTCTAGGCCATGCCGCTCGGTCCTCATGAGACAAAATTATGGAATTACCTTGATATTAAGACTCCTAATTAAAGTACGTACTAGGCTCGTGTAGTTCACGAACGAACTAGTTCAGCAGAGCGGTCCTCTTTTTACTAAAACTAAAATGGTTAAGTCTAATACGTACGTACCCTCTATATTCGATACCCAAGATGTTGTAGTTTAATCGGAATTATTAGTTAAAAATCACCAATCATTTGACGTATTTAGAGTGTTTAAATTAAATTAAGGTACGGTATAGAGGAACCTTAATGCATTTCGGTAAAGTGTTATGTACTACCTTGAACTTACACATTAAGTTATAGTACGAGAAAGTAGAATTATCTGATCGGCTTGTATGAAGAGAATACTTATCCACTAAGGGTTTATGTTAGGTTATGGAAAGGATTCTCTGATTGACTTGTGGAAGTGCTATCCATTCACCAAAAGTTAAGTGGCATCAACGAGGTTAGGATATGGTGGGAAAGATTCTTCTAATTGATATACGTGAAGTTGTAGATAGGTTATGGTGGAAGAGGACTCTCTAACTGGTTTGTGTGAGGTGCTATAAACCGAACGTTGGGTGGCAGGGACTAAGTTAGATTATAGTGGGAAAGGTATCCCTAATCGACCACGATTTTTAGCTAGGCATGGTGGGAGAGGATCCCTTGACTGGCTTCTGTGAAATGCTGTAAACCAGACAGTTTAGGTTAGGTTATAATGGGAAAGGTTTCCCTAATTGCCATGGTTTTAGCTAGGTATGGTGGGAGAGGGTTCTTTGACTGGCTTGTGTGAAATGCCATAAACCAAACGTTGGGTAGCACGGACAACGTTAGGTTATAGTGGGAAAGGTATCACTAATTGACATGTGTAAAGTGCTATCGACCACGGTTTTTAACTAGGTAAGGCGGAAGAACGACTCTGGCTTGTGTGAAGTGCTGTAAACCAAATCTTAGGTAGCATAGACTAGGTTAAGTTATAGTGCGAGAGGTTTCCCTAATTGACATGTGTGAGATACTATCCATCACGGTTTTAGCTAGGTATGATGGAAGAGATACCTCCTCACTGGCTTGTGTGAACTGCTATAAACCAAGCATTAGGTGGTATGGATTAGGTTAAGTTAGGGTGTGAGGGGTTTCTCTAACTGGCATGTGTCAGGTGCAATGCTCCGTCGATGTAGGTAAGTGAGGTTATGGTGAGAGAAGATTTCTCGATTGGCATATCTAATGAGCTAAGCAACGGGGACTTGAGGACGTCGCAATTATTAAAATACACCGTCTATTTACCATCGATAACGATACATCCGTGCGAATTTGAACAAGTTTAACTGGTAATCAGTAATTTTTGGAACTTATGTTCGTCGTTACCAAGATGGCTATTCTGACTTTTGAAATTTTACTACCATTGCAATTGTAGCCTGTCGATCAGTTTAACAGATTCAAGAAACTATTAGATTCATCAGCGTTTCAGGTAGGTACATTTATACAAAACAAAAGCAGATTTTTCTTCAATTGTACGGTTCCACGAAGACATTTCTTACTTGAAAATTGTAATGCAAAACTTCATATGATCAATTCGGTACTTTCAACAAACAACAGTAAAAACTCTTGCGTAGGTCAGGGAAGTCAACAAATGCGAAAGACAACTTATTGTTGTCGTAATAAGTTATTATGTAATTTTGTGTTCCTGAAACTAGAAATACTATTAGTTTTGGTCAATTGATTCTAGTTTTTGAGAAACGTTTAATTCTCAATTATTCATGCATGATAAGGTAACAGTTACAAGAAAACTACAAAGTAGATAGATTAATTTTGCTTTTGTCTTAACTAAAGCAATTTCTAAAACATTATATATGTAGGTAACTACGTCAAAAAGTTCTTTTACACATCTATTCCCTTCTGTTTAAATTAGTCTTCTTGTTATAATGTTCCAAGTTATGAAGAACACATTTTTTAGAGTAAAAATATTCATTAACACTTGCGTCGCAAAAATACTGGCCACATGAACTTTAAATTTGAATAATGAATATACAAACTATGATTTTATTTTTATAAGACTTTTAGTTCGAAATATTTCTTAAGCTCCTTTATTAAAAAAAAAAAAACCACTGAAAGACGTTTAATTGTCACAAATATGATTTCAGATTTATATAGCTAATTAAAATTTCTGAAACCTCTCCTAAAATTATTAAAGAAAGTACCTTCTCATAAAAATAAGAAATACAATCGTTGATCATAATACAATGGACCGATATTGTTAAATTGTGGGGAGAATATTGTAGCGATCACGAGCGTGTTTGTGTGCGGTTGGGCACACGTGTGCGTGGACGGCTTATATTTGTAAATGTGTGTGTACTACCTGCGTTCTGGGAAAGAAAACTGAACTATCCGGATGTTTCTAGAGGGTTCCAGAAAGGAAACAAAAGAGTATTTAAAAGAAGATACGATCACCAAGAGGAGTAGAAATAAATTGACCGTTGCAGAAGTGAATCAAGGAATAAATTGACAGTGATAACAGTGAAATAAACAGCGCAATGAATAGTGATATATCAACAGTAGTGTAAATAAATAGAATAATTCATAACCTAAGTTTAGTCATAATTTATTAGTGCTTTTAAGTTCTTCAATAATTCGTGTAAATAAATAGTTTTTGTCGTTATCAGTCTTAGAAGTAAATTTTGTTAAACCCACGAACATTACAATATGAATAGAAATAGAAAAAATAGAAACGATATTTTTACCAAATTCGAATGCTATAAGTACATAAAAAAGTACTTTAGTAAGTAAAGTACAATAAATTTACAACTAGGTCACAAGTCGTACCTACAGCTAATTCAGAATTTGATGAGCCATGAGTCATGGCATTTATACTGTACATTTACTCGGCTGTTAACTATGTGCCTCACAAAAGAAGCCGGGATGAAGGGGCGGAGTTTTATCACTGCGCAAGCATAGGTGAAGGTTCATGAGATTCTACCATCACTTTTAGCTGTATATCGCATCGGACCCGATAAACAGGTAGACTGATAGATTTCAACCATAAACACCGCGTCCGATGTGAAAAAATCCTTTTTCTCTCGAAATTAATGATGCCCTAAAAAGGGCTATTGTCTAGGGAACAATTTGGGACTAAGAGAAGGAAAACAGATTTATATCCTTTCCAAACCTATTTGGATCGATCCTTTAAGAGAAAAATGAGAAATCACAGAAATAAATAGGTACTTAAACTAATAAGAAGATAAAATATGTACTTACTATTTTAAAGAAAACATTAGGAGAGCAATAACTTTAATAAACCAAGAAAGTTGCAATGAAAATAATCAATCAATCTTACAAACCAAACCTGTCCTCTTAACGGTTATTACGTATATTTCTTTATGTACGTTGCATTATTTTTCATTTTATGTAGGCAACGACAGATTGCAATATGCACCTGACCCACTTTCCTGTTAAAGGAGCTGGTACACTTTCTATAGAAAATCAACCTAATTATTAAATATTTACCTCAAAATAATAAATAAGAAATTGATTTATATGTATAGTTAAACGAGAAGTTTCTATTATCTGTGTATCGTGCGTCCTTATCCCAAAGTCAGCATTCTTCTCAAATTTCTCTCAATATTGCTAGCATAAAAGCAATGGCATGTTTTAATATATTTTAGATGTGATGATATGTCAATCCACAATAAAAAATTCTACTATCCATCGCTATAAATGAAAATACACTGAAAGATAAATTATTTTGCAGAACGTTGTGAAAACAAAAATACGCTATAGATAAAAATGGAAAAAAGAAGCCACTTCTATGCTCGCGAAAGGTTAGGTTAGAAATTAGAAAAAGATTGTTAAAGGTGTATGCCAGGAGCGCGGCACTGTACGGGTGCGAAACATTAACGTCGGCGCTGCGGAAAAGAAAAGGTTAGAAGCGTTCGAAATGTGGTATTATAGGCGAATGATGAGGATACGGTGGATAGAGGTTAGAAATTAAGAGATATTAGAATAAAAAATAGGCGAGATAGGTTGGTAGGACACCTTCTCAGGCATGAAGGTCTAGTCAGAGACATATTAGAGGCAGAAACAGGAGTTAGGAGGGGTAGAGGTAGACCTAGANCCCTCTTCAGCCTGCTTTCAGGAATCGTGGGAATGGGTGGGTGGTGGTTCGGGTGAGAAAGATGAGACGGACGAAATGAAGACAGATGAGAATGAAAGATTATCTGTGGAATATTACTGCCTCAGCATTTGCCTAAGTAATCCAAGGAAACCACAGAAAAACTTGGACCAAGGCAGACGGACCCGGAATCGAACCGGCGTCCTCCCGAATGCTTAGCAATGGTCTAGACCTCCAGGCCATGCCGCTCGGTTATGTTTGGACACGCACCTGCACTCTTTCCTATCCTGAGCTAATCTTCGCATTTCCCTGAAACTAGAACATCCCACATCCTTAACTATTTCTGAACAGTAATCTAATCTAGGTCTCCCTCTACTTCTCCTAACTCCTGTTTCTGACTCTAATATGTCTCCGACTAGACAATGTAAATCAGTGGAAGCAGTTTTCTATTTAATAGCACAAACCAAATCTTCAATTACAGACAAATACGTAGAGAAAGAATACATCTCACACTGTCTTACTGGAAATTCCACTTTACAAAAAGATCTATTTTTACATTTCAATGATAAGACTCAAAACGATTAAACTATTGTTTTGCAAAACTTCAAGAAGTTGCTTCTTATAGGAAAAATCTTTAAAAATAAATAGAAAGCTCTGAAATTATTATTATTAATTGTCTCTGGAATTATAGAATGAAAATTTAAATTTTTGTTTCTTTTGACGAGTAAGCACAACAGAATTTTATAAAGGAACGAATGAAATTCCACAATTTCTCTCACACGAAGCACCCTAATATTGGTAGGTATTGTGACCATATATCTACCGGCTCCATTTTAAGCTGTCGACCTTTTACAAACTTTCGTTATCTGCCATCGTTGATTAAAGCCGTTAGGAATGGTATATGGGAAAACCTCATTATTCTGGGCCGGATTGAGGTTAGGCAATAAATTTATTTTTAGTTGGCGAAGAAGTGAACCCAGAATAACTTACTTTCGACGGTAATGTATAGGATAGTGGTTGTAGATGTGTATATGTATCTGTAGACGAGTGTACATTGTTGGTCACCCGCCGATTATCCCCTTTTGTTTATTATGTAATCAATTTACCGTAGGCAGTAGTGATTTCTCCGAACGCGGGTGTCTATTTGCCATTTCCACTGCCTGTCTGCCTATTTGTAAACTATTTTTAGAATTCATTTAATTAAACAATGAAATTCAGATGAAAATATACCAAATTAATTATACTAGTTTCACGTGTAGTCGGACTTCGCTCAATTTGGGTTCAAATAAAAAAATACACATTTATAAATACACCAATATACAAGGTGTTTCTGGAATATGTAGCAAGATTTGGAGGATGTTNTTGGTGATCGGAATAATTTATATAGGTGTGTGAAACATTTTAACAATCTGCATTATATTATAAATTTAAATATTAATTGACGATGTAAATGTCTCCAATTTTTTGAATAGTTAGAAAGTTTTCTTCGCGATGTTTAAAAGATATTCGTTTACTAATTTAGCAGTTATTACACTTTTACTGGAAGAAGAAGATAAGGAGACGGAAAAGAAAAGAAAACAAGAAAAGCCGGAAAATAAAATATTTTTCCATATTTTCTGATTTACAGTACCCGTCATTATAATGTTTTTGATTTAAGACGTATAATCACTCATAAGTTTGTATTAAAAAAGCACCTCCATGCTGGGTACTAACGGATTGAATGTATTCTCCCCGACTACAATTTATAGGGGGCATACCCCATGTAACGTGCGGGCCTCATGTGTCTTATGAGCGGCATGCCAATATAGAGATTTCCCCTTAGATTCCTCATGAAAATCCCACAAAAGTGGTGATACTAAAATGAGGATTACCTTATGGGGTTTTCATATGGGTCTTAAGGGGCAAACCTATCACATGTATAAACTCAGAGTTAAATCTACCTTATGAGGGCTCGATGAGGCAAATTCGTTTGAAAATATCCCCGGTAAAATGAAGAACCTTATAGTAATAATCCCCTTGACCAATTATGTCGTCGTTTCAATGAAACCTTTTACATTTGCAGCAAATCAATAAGTGTACTTCCTGATATTGTTATCATAAGACAACTGAAACTAAACGCATCAAGCCAAATAACAAAACACGATTGCAATTTAAAGAATTTTTGACTACAAAATAGCCCAATAAGACAACCTTACTTAAGAACAAGCAAATTTTACAAATAAGTGATTTATGTATATATTGTATTTTTTCATTAATAATAAAGTTCATTTTTCCTTTGCCCCTTCCTTGTCCTAGAGGACAACCTCATGGATCCCACAAGAGATAGTGTGGCAACCCACTTAGGGACCCTACCTGCACCCCCCTCAAAATTCTAGTCGGGACGTGTAATAATAATAGTAGCAAACAAACAAAAAAAAAACCATTTGCATTTATAATATTAGTTAAGAGTAATGTAAAAAATTTTGTCAATTTTTATCTCTTGCATTAGTAAGGAGCTTCATAAAACCAATTTTTAGTGGTAAAATTAATAAATTTTTTGTGAAAATTTTCCCAATTTGTCAAGATATATTTCAATCAAGTAAAGGTCGAAACTATTCAATTCAAAATTGTGACCATATTGAATGGACTCAATTGAACAAGATTTGAAGTTGATTCCCTTTATTAAAAAACTTTTTCATATAACTTTTTGACATCATTATAAATGCATAACATTTTGTCTGGTGCTCTGCAATAATGGATCAAATGAAAATTTTTTCTATAAAAAATATTTCAGAATAACACACATCTTTGAATTGACTGATAGAAAATACTAAATTATTTTTAGCATTTTAGTGCTTCTACACTGTTATAGTAGTATATTCTTAGTTATTTTTACTATACTTATGAAAAACGACGACGTAATATTTTAAAATATATCTTTTCCGGCACTTTAATTAATGAACATCATACTTTCTTCGGGAGCAAATAATCAATAATTAATACATTTTGAACGTCTACCGAAAGTACAGAATTCTGTCCTATACAAATACTATTCATTGCAGGACGTGTTGGTATTCTGGATGGACAGAGGAGTTTCAGGTTTCAGAGTCGATGCCATAAGTCACATGTACGAAGATATACGATTTATAAATGAACCTTTGGCTAATGGGTATGGCACATACAATGTCAGTATTTACGACTGTTTGAACCACATTTACTCAAAAAATCAAATCGAAACTTACTGGGAAGTATACGCATGGAGAACTCTTCTTAACAATTACAGTGAAACTCATAATCGTGAGAAAATGTAAGTGTTTTCTATGAACAATAATATATACGGGGTATCCCAAGCAAGCGGGATTCTTCAATAACTGGTTTATAGTTGAAGATATCAAAAAAAGTTCCTCACAAAAGTGGTACCATATAAGTGGAAAAAATTTGTAAAAATGAAGTTAGATAGCTTCCATGAAAAACGGGACACTCTGTATAATCAAAAATAATTTTAGGATATGAAGACACTCATATGGTACCACTTTTGTAAGAAACGTTTCTTGATATCCTCAACTATAAAGCAGTCACTGAGGAAACGCGCTTGCTTGGGACACCCTGTATACGTAAATGATATTTGTCTACTATTAACATTATCGTGTGTATAATAAAACTATCTTTCGAATGAAATATTCTTAAAACTTTATAAGTGGTTATAAGTAGAAAATATAGTAAACAACTTCACTATTCTTAGATTTTTGATTTGTCACTTTATTTTTCAAATTCAGTTAAAGTCGTATATAAAGTTCAAAACATTAAACTGTAAAAATAATATGCATACATCAGATTAACTAGAATCACTAAATAGTGTTCTAGTGTATGGAAGTTTATATATATGTTTGTACCGCACTCGATTGGTCATGACCAAAAACACTTTCGGTACGTGAAATATTGTAAGGGCTTTTCGTTTAGCTTTCACAGGGCTCGGGTTTTGTAAGATTTCTTCAGATATTGTTAAGCGCTTTAAGAGCAATTAGCGGTAACAAATGGTAAAAAAAAACGAGTTTTTGCCTTGTAACTGAAATCTATGCAGCTGATGATATTATTTCGGAATGAGCTGACTATTAGAATGTCTAATTAAGAACTCTTTAGGCATACTTTTTATAACCATGATGTCTCCATTTAATTGCAACTTGTAATTAAAAATCGCTAATTTAGACATATTTAAGGTGGAACTAAACAATGGATGATCTACATTCGGTATTCATTGTGATTAGTACATTATTACCTTAAAATTTAAACATTTACTGTGTCAATTATGCAGACAAATATTTTCCTAAATGAGATGTCTGAAGTGAAGTGCTAAAAGCACAGCCGACAACAGTTCTAAATCACCCAAATTTAATTCAAGCAATAATAATCCTCATCAATTTTTGACAAAGAATTGACGGTACTTAATATCTATATGCATAACAAAAAAATATAGCAATGTATCAAGCGAACTACTCACGTTAATCTATCTTAGTGGAATATTCAGCATTTGAACCTCTTCATTTACTTATTCTGAAACAAAGAAGAAATATTAAATAAGTTTCCACTTGTGGTTTCGTTACAATAACTTCCCTATACTGGGAAGCTAGTGTACCGATTGTTTGGACATTTTATAAACTTTCTTTAAAAATAAACTATCCTTAAATATTTGCTGGTCTGATAAAAGCAAACTACATAATTTCTAGGATACTAATGACAGAAGCATGGGAATCAACGAACCTCACCATGATGTTTTACGGAAATGAAACTAATGAGGGAGTGACTTTTCCATTCAACTTCAAATTTATCACAGACTTATCAACTTCAACATCGGCCCAAGATTTAGTAAATGTCATTTTAGAATGGTTGAATAATATGCCAGAAGGAAAAGTTGCAAACTGGGTGGTAAGTACAACCCCTACTTTTAAATACGTAATTATAAAGAAAACACATTCACATTAATTTAATTTCTGTGTTACCTGTACATTGTTTTTTGATGGTCACTCTCTAATAGTTAGTATCATAATAATTGATCTTTTATTAGCTTGGTAACCATGACCAACATCGTATAGCAACACGACTTGGTACTGATCGGGTCGATGGTTATAATTTAGTTGCTCAATTACTCCCTGGTACTGTTCTTACATACAATGGGGAAGAAATTGGAATGGAAAATGGCGAAGTATCATNTGAAAGATTATCTGTGGAATATTACTGCCTCAGCATTTGCCTAAGTAATCCAAGGAAACCACAGAAAAACTTGGACCAAGGCAGACGGACCCGGAATCGAACCGGCGTCCTCCCGAATGCTTAGCAATGGTCTAGACCTCCAGGCCATGCCGCTCGGTTATGTTTGGACACGCACCTGCACTCTTTCCTATCCTGAGCTAATCTTCGCATTTCCCTGAAACTAGAACATCCCACATCCTTAACTATTTCTGAACAGTAATCTAATCTAGGTCTCCCTCTACTTCTCCTAACTCCTGTTTCTGACTCTAATATGTCTCCGACTAGACAATGTAAATCAGTGGAAGCAGTTTTCTATTTAATAGCACAAACCAAATCTTCAATTACAGACAAATACGTAGAGAAAGAATACATCTCACACTGTCTTACTGGAAATTCCACTTTACAAAAAGATCTATTTTTACATTTCAATGATAAGACTCAAAACGATTAAACTATTGTTTTGCAAAACTTCAAGAAGTTGCTTCTTATAGGAAAAATCTTTAAAAATAAATAGAAAGCTCTGAAATTATTATTATTAATTGTCTCTGGAATTATAGAATGAAAATTTAAATTTTTGTTTCTTTTGACGAGTAAGCACAACAGAATTTTATAAAGGAACGAATGAAATTCCACAATTTCTCTCACACGAAGCACCCTAATATTGGTAGGTATTGTGACCATATATCTACCGGCTCCATTTTAAGCTGTCGACCTTTTACAAACTTTCGTTATCTGCCATCGTTGATTAAAGCCGTTAGGAATGGTATATGGGAAAACCTCATTATTCTGGGCCGGATTGAGGTTAGGCAATAAATTTATTTTTAGTTGGCGAAGAAGTGAACCCAGAATAACTTACTTTCGACGGTAATGTATAGGATAGTGGTTGTAGATGTGTATATGTATCTGTAGACGAGTGTACATTGTTGGTCACCCGCCGATTATCCCCTTTTGTTTATTATGTAATCAATTTACCGTAGGCAGTAGTGATTTCTCCGAACGCGGGTGTCTATTTGCCATTTCCACTGCCTGTCTGCCTATTTGTAAACTATTTTTAGAATTCATTTAATTAAACAATGAAATTCAGATGAAAATATACCAAATTAATTATACTAGTTTCACGTGTAGTCGGACTTCGCTCAATTTGGGTTCAAATAAAAAAATACACATTTATAAATACACCAATATACAAGGTGTTTCTGGAATATGTAGCAAGATTTGGAGGATGTTAAATAGATGCAGTAGGGAATCACATGGTGAGAAAAGGGACTAAAAATTGTAAGGAAACCAGAAGCTGCAATCCGAAGCGGGATCTGAACTAAAATTAACAATGCACGGAAAAATTGCTAACTATACTTCATTTACTTTCTCTAGCGATAAACCCCTTCCAATGTCTTGGATGCGCACTGAAAAAATCGTAGGTAGGGAGAAAAAAGCTCATTACACTCTCGACTCTTGTTCGTTAAACATACTTTTTCATACAGTACCTGTCAAAAGTTTTGTTCAATCATGAGTTGTAGTGCGAGTCGAAAACAAGCGTTGAAGCCTTTAATTTGTCTTCAAATATAAATAAACATCTCGTTTATATTTTCAGTAGTAAATGGTAGCAATAACAGCACATTTGAGCAATGCAAATGTTAGTGGATAAAATGGTCAATTTTTCCGTGCAGTACTCTACGGATTATACGCTCCTCACTGGTTATCAGTTTGGCCGAGAGTTGTCTCCTACCTTTTCTGACCTAGTGCTCTTCTTTTCTACTTTGCGCCTGTCAAACTGAAGGTCACATCGCTACAGAAAGTAAATGAAGTATAATAGCAAGCAAATAGTGACGGCTGTGGAACGACTAATAACGTAAATTCTTGCTCCTACATTTGGTTTTCTTATCCGCCATTTTAGTTATTCCATAACCACACTTAGCGGATGTCAGATTTATGTCAAAACCGATCCAGTCTTGTGTTTAATTAAGCTTTACGTATTGTAGAAATGAAAAATAATAAGCATTACTTTTATGGTCCAAGTACCATCAATATCGGAATATTGAACCATAAACTATCAACTGGTTTTGTTTTATTTATCTACCTATAACGTAAAATTTCGTTTTGACGCTTTAAAAAGAAAATCGTTTCTTCAGTTTTAAAAATAGACTTTACCAGGAACAGGCTTAAATTACTTTCTTTTTATGTTGAAGCCAAACTCAGTCTAGTCGATCATTAATTTAAGAGCTACTTCAAAACAGCTAAATTCATCTGCTCCAGTATTAAATTGAGATAAATTAATATTTCATTCAACGTTTGCGAATATTAGGTCTGAAGTATTTTCTTTCTTAAAGTTAATTATTCCAGTCGTTTTAATAATTAAAAAAAATCATTTTTACTATTTTGTCGCCTTTGATGCAAAGAAAATCTGGATTTGAGAAATAAAAGATACCTACATTACTTACCTATACATGCAAATTTTGATTCAACTATGATGTTTTATACAAACGAATTATTCGAAAGGTGCGGGATAGATTAAAATAAAAATAAAAACAATAAGTTTATCTTTATAAAATACTACGGAAGTTCTTTTTAACT
>NW_020442435.1:254351-263486 GCF_000699045.2 Agrilus planipennis
GGAGTTAGGAGGGGTAGAGGTAGACCTAGATTAGATTACTGTTCGCAAATAGTTAAGGATGTGGGTTGTTCTAGTTTTAGGGAAATGCGAAGATTAGCTCAGGATAGGAAAGAGTGGAGGTACGTGTCCAACCAGTCTTAGGACTGACGACCTTATGATGATGATGATGAGATAATTTTTATATTTTAATTATTGAAATTTCATCTTTAATTAAATATATAGATTTTTTTAGTAAACTCCACTTTTAGATAAACAATGAGGTCGATTTCCGGCATAATGTGTACTCACTTTTAATGTCGTGAATGTTTTCGGAAACAAGTATTTTAATCATGATGCACTGTCGTACTTCGTTTATCAGCTGGTAGTAATGAGATTACTCTAACGTTATAATCAGTTTAGCTATTACCCAAGGGCATCCAATGCATTTCAAGACGAAAATCGATTTTCAACGCCTCTTCCATCTATTGCACAACTTAATAAATTTCAAAGTGAAAATACACATCGTTATTGCCAATTTATATTTGGTAAAAAGAATTTAATTATGCAAAGACGCTTTTCACTTTTCGCTTTTCACAATCTCCTTCTTCTAATTAAGAAATAATTAAAGTTACTTAAACGGCGCGGTACATTTCTATATCATTATAAGAAATAGATTTGAAAATCGCATCCAATATGCAGGTACATTGTTATTACTGATCGTTAAACTGAAAAAAATATATTTGTAATTACGATTAAAATTTCTTGTTACCCATACAGGTAGAAGTTTCACGAACAAGGAGTTTTACTGCGAGAATTCATAGTAATAAACCATGATACAAAAATCAACTATTAGAATAAAATAAGTCCAAACTGCCAGACGCGGATCGCGATTTCGATCTTTTTGGATCTCATCAGCGCGTCGCAGACAGCTTCGACAGAACACAGACCAACTTTTACCTGCTGTCTTAACAGCGCGTTTTAGAAAATACTACAAATGGCGCAGTAAACGCCATCTGTAACACGATGTTACATTTTAGTATACAGACCACTTCGAATTATTTTATTCGATTAAGATAACGTGCCTATCACGTTGAGGTTGGCTACACCGGGATTCCTTTTCAGCAAGTAGATATCCACACAAGTGGACCTTGTTGGAGCATACGTAATTCTAAAATGTAGCATCGTGCTATAGATGACGTTTACTGCGCCATTTGTAGTACTTTCTAAAATCAACTATTAGTTCCAGACGTTTCGTTGGTAACTGCGGTTGACATTTTCAGTAGAAATAGCGTTAACGACATGGATGCTCTCCATATTTCAAAGTTTCGGCAGCGATCAACGCTTGAGCCAGACAGCTAGCAGTTTCCATTGATGTTCCAGTATACGAGGGGGCATTTTTAAGTTCGCGGAATGGGGAATAACAAGTAGAAATAAAAGTACGAATTTAGTTTTCTTTTTCAATATATTCACCTGCTACCCTTATACATTTTTCTGCGATCTTTCAATTAATTTACGTATACATTCGAAAAGAAAGTGTTGTCTTTGTCTGAAAGATACGTCGAAACTGCATCCTTCATTTATTCGTTGCTTGGAAATGTCTTCCCACGAAGACTTTTCAAGTTGGGGAATAGGTAATAATCGCTGGGAGTTAGGTTAGGACTGTGGGGTGGGTGAGCCAAAATTTCGAAGTCAACCTTCTGCAGCAACACGGCTCTTGTGAACATGCGCGTTGTCAGCAGGAGGACAGCTTTAGTCAATTTTTCTCTTTTTTTTCTTTGACTGTTTCTTTTAACTGCTTTAGGATTGAAGCATAGTATCCTCTGGTTATGAAGACACCTTTATCTTTATAATGTATCAACTTCTGAGTCCCAAAAGACTGTCGCCATAATTTTCGCAGCCGACTTATTGGGTGGTGGTGTGCCTTTTTTGTGCCACTGCATAGAGCCCTGTTTGGACTAAGGTTCATAATGGTGAACCCCAGTTTCGTCCTCAGTAACAATTCGAGTCAATACTCTATCTTTATCTTCACTACATAGGTCCAAAAACGCGCGAGAACACTCCACACAGTGTTGTTTTTGAAGCGAAGTAAGCATTTTTGGCACCCATCTTGGGCTGACTTTAGTCATGCCAAGATGCTCGTGAAAAATTTTTAAAATGGTCGTATCTGATACTCCTATCATTTCTGTGAGCTGTTTCTTCTTAAGTCGGGCATCTTCCAGTATTAATTTTTCGATTTTTTGAATGATTTGCGGAGTGGTCACCTCGATCGGCCCGCCTGGCCCTGGGTCGTCTTCAAGTGAATCCCTACCTTTCTTAAGGAGGATATGCCACTTGTAAACCATGATTTTACCTGAGCAAGAGTCCCGTAAACGGAGGAAATCTTTTCCAGTACGGTTTGTACTGATCTTCCTTGCTTGGTAAGGAACTTTATAACAAAGCTGTACTTGATTTTCTCCATATTTCACAATTTGTTCCCGATTGACTTGTTTCGTAGAAGATACTTCAAAGACTACTGATCTAATTACAATAAAACTTGGTATTTATGCTAATGAGTTGCTTAATTTGTAATTACTCGAGTTAATACCCTCTATCCATTCCGTAAACTTAGAAACGCACCCTCGTAGTCACTAAATAAATATGTATGTCGGAAACAGCTGGATCTACAGCAACAATAAGCACTTAATCTTTGATTTGCTTCAAAAAAATGATGTTGATACATGATGAAATAAGGTGAACGCATCCACAATCACATGGATCGACTTACACTTTGCAATTCCCAAAATAAAGTCATCAAGACAAATTAGTAGATACTCATACTTCCATTCGTATTCCATTTTGCTACGTTTTTTGCTTGGTGCCCTTATTTAATAAAATTATGCATAAGTCAACAAGTACAAGTAACTATCCTGTGATTGTAGCTACGTTTGGTGAAGACATGTTCAACCTCGAGCTCTAATCTACTATCAATAGAACAGTTGAACTTATAAACGCAAAACTAAGAATATGATCTTAACTTATCTTCGATAAATGTTATTAAGAAAGTAAGAATTAATTAGTGTAAAACATTAAAATTATTTACCTTTAACATGTATTTAATGGTATTTGTAGAACGATCGGATCACATACCTGAAAAAAAAGAGAATAAAATTATAGTGTGTCTAGGTATATTTGGTTGTATCAATCAGAAGCAATTCAAAAAATTAATATCCATGAGTACTAGGTTTCTTTACATAAATATATATATATATAAAAGATGGCTGAGATTCTAATAAGTCTAGAGTGGCGAACTATTTAGGTAATTCTGTTTGGTTGTTTAATAAGCAAAATAAGTTTGCATTGGACTGAGCTTCTTGTTTTAGTTATTTCTAGAGATTCAGGAAGGAACTATGCTAAGGACTTACTGTTACAATAATGTTTACCTAACTAATTTGACAGCTGGGTGGATTTCAAAAAATTGTATTATCGATCCCTATTCACATTCACCGTTAAAATTTATTCAAAAAGTTTTACACATTGAACTTTAATTCAATACGACAGAAATGCTAGTGGTAGAATAAAAAAAAAATTGTTGTAGTACATTAGTAGCTCCTAATATTAAAAAAAAAAATAAAGCTCAATAAATGTCAATCAAAACTCAAAACACCGACAACTGATTGTGTGACACTAAATGGGCAAACGTGAAATATTTACAGTACGTAAATATTTTATCCATTTTATAAACTATACAAAAAAATTGTCTAAATAATGAAATAAGATATTTACATTGTCTGGGTCCACTTCACGAAATGGACATTCAAATCACGAAATAGGCTCTACTTAGATAATAGACAGATTTGCTCTTTTGAAACATCATCGGTTTGGTCAGTAATTTGTCGAGACTGCTATAGTGCGCTGATGAGATCTAATAAGACCGAAGTCGCGATCCTTTTTGGTAGTGAGACACCATAAATTTTGGTAAGGTTAAATTCAATGCATTAGTGAATTAATTTTTGACGTAACTTCACCCACTACAGTTAACCTCAAATTAATGAGGAAAGGTTGTTGTTGATGTTACTTCCTCGCCGGGAATCGAACCCGGGCGCCTGGTTTTACCCACCAGTACTCTATCTATAAATGTTAGCTTCGAGAAGGTGACAGCAGCTGTTAATTCAAGAACTAATTCACTAGTACACTGAATTTAACTCTACCAAAAAACGAAGTGAATACTCGGACACATAGTAGAAGTGAAACTTCAACGGACAAGTGGAAGAACGAATGGCAACGGACAAGTGGAAAAAAGAATCGCATCAAAATTTTTACTTTAAGTTTTATGGGCAAATGTTAATGTACTTGTCAAATTTGAAAACCTGCCATTCGTTTTGCCACTTGTCCGTTGAAGTTTCACTTCTACTATGTGTCCCAGCACACATTTCGTTTTCAAAAGTTTACTGCAAATTATGATTTGGTTTATACACAGACCGCAAATAGAGGTAATGGTGCCCAGCCACGTGAAGAGTAGAGGTAAGAAAACAACAGCTGAGCTCAGCACACGCCGCCGGGACTCTAGCGGACTCCCCGCTCTCCGCGCGGCTGCGCATTATATCAATCTAATACAGCCGTTGTCCTCTCTCGGTCGCCGCCGGGACTCTAGCGGACTCCCCACTCTCCGCGCGGCTGCGCATTATATCAATCTAATACAGCCGTTGTCCCCTCTCCGTCGCCGCCAGCCTTTCTCTCCCTCCGCCGCTGCCGCCTCTCACCCCGCGATATCCCGTCTGCCCCCTCCACGCGACCGTAACGCTTTTTCGTGACAGAAAAAATCGTAATATCCCGTCGTCTATATAGGAATTTCACTTTAATTACTTAATTCCACATCAATTTGAGGTTATCCGTGGTGAGTAAAGTTAATTCAAAAATTAATTGACTAATGCCTGTTTGGCGTTTTCGTTAAATTTCTGAACAACAACTTAATAAACGTTCTTATTATTAGACTTTTTTCTTCAACACTAAAAACAGTAAAAAGGTGACTTGCTTGGGTTTTTGCTCATATTTCGGAAATTACTTTTCATTTTGTAAAACAAAAGCTATGTCAACAGGGACTAAACGCCTGTGAAAACTCAAGTGCGTTTTAATAAGAAAAGCAAAACAATCGTCCTGAGTAACCTTGAGACTCTGTTTACATTTGTTTACACCTATTTAAAATCCTAACTCATATTCGCTGGCAAGAAATGTTTTAGGTTACTTATAACAACACATACGTAACTATCTCACTTTTCGAATAAATTAAGGAAAAAGAAAATAAAATCAAACTATCATGAGAGCATTAATGATGTAGTTCATTAACAATAATATTCATCTACTTCTTCATGACTGAGTAGATAGAAATACTTGGTTACTTATTGTGTAATAATCATGCAGTATATTTGCATAATAATAGCGTTATGTCATTGATATCCATCTCTGTCATAATATCCACAAATTTGACATTTACCTTCTATTACTTTGACCTTTCTCTGAGCGAAGGAAACAGTTTCTACTATAAGAGATTTGTAAATACATGGTTAAAATAGTGAGGATGAGAATTTTGAAAGTGTTTATTATCATATAGATAAAACTTCAGAAATTCAAAACTTCATTTTTGTAATACCTGTGACCCAAAAAAAACGAATATTTTTTTTCGAAGCTCCTATTAAAACATGTTAGTTAATTATGCTTTAAGAGCAACCTCCAAAGAACATCACAAAAAAAACTTAAAAAGTCGTTCACACTTTAAAAATTAAAAAAAAAAATTCCACAGTACGTACACATGATAAAGATCCTGAAAATTTCAAGTCGATATTTTCATATTTAAAAGTCGCTCAAGATTATTAAATCTTTTCAAGTAAATCTGAACATAGTTATAATGTTGACGTTTTATTTACTTATTTGGAAAAAAAAAAAACCCTGACCGACCTTTAAATATATCAAACTATCGAGTTGAAATGTTTAGGATCTTTATCACTTTTATTGTAGAAAATAGTGAAACAACTAGAAAAGAAAATAATAAAAAAATCGATTTTCGACAATTCTTAAAATTTTTAGTGACGACTTAAAAATTGTTTTCTGAAATATCATTTGGAAGGGCTCTTCAAACATGATAAAGTAACATATTTTCAAAAGAGAGTAAAACAAACATTCATTTTTTTATTAGTCATCTTACTTTATTTATTTGCTTCGAAAGAGAAGGATCGCATAAAATATATATTAGAAAACTAAACATTGTCTGTTCAGGGTAATATAAAGAGAATTAGAAGTCGGATTCTCAAAATTCTTTTTCAATATTGAGAAGGGTTTCTGGCTACAATATAGGTACCTACATCATTATATATTATTATGATCTACGGGGACAGAGCAACACACACTTGCTTTACTTATTTTATGGACATAATATCATCGTATATTGGCTTTTTTTACATTTGAATGAAAATGTTTCTGAATAATTTGATATGCCAAAAGCCTCCCTAAATTCCTAAGTTTATAAGGAAATTATTCTCTAAGTAAAACTTAATACGAATTCTAAGTATCATTGATTAGTTAATAAAAGTAACGACAAAGGCACCCATGATAATGGATTATGCCAGAAACATATGGAATTTCTTACTTATTTATTAATTGTTTAAACAGTTTAAATGTTATTAAAAAAAAGTAGCTAATACATATGCAGTTATGTTTTTCCACGTCCAGCGGGATACACCACATAACAAGTATGTGAATTAGTAGAAGATTAATATTTCGAAACAATAGACATTAAGGTCAGATAACGACATTGGATAAAATTTATTAAACACAAACGGTTTAACAACCCAATGATCCAAATACTTATCGGTAGTAAAAAATGGAATTTAGTTATTTACTTCTAAAATGTACACTGCATATACATACAAGTATTAAGAAGATGTAGATTTCTTAAAGGAATGCAAGTTTCTACGTCAACTGCTCATACATATTAAAATTTACTTTAATTTACATTAAGACCAGCGGGTTTTCGAGTGAATTTCTTAATATAATCGAACTACTACATAAATTAAACTACCAGAGGGTATTTGTTGTTTACTTTTCATTACAATCTAAACGTTTTAAAATACCGACGAAATTAGAAAGTCATCGAAATTAAAAGCTTTTTTTTTCAAGTATTCCGACAAAACTAAGCGCAGTATTTGAATATATTTACACATAAGTGTTCTTTTTGTAAATATTTCTCATTTTATGTAGACAAAAACCATACTTTTATTAGTAAAAAATGTTAAAAAGTAATGGAATAAATTCAATGATACATTCAACTCTATCTATTAAAACATATTGGTCTACTGAGTTCAGAATAGAGGTAGGCAGAAAATAAACTGTTTGATAATTTTTGCAAGAAAAATATTCCATAAAGATTTCTTTTGACTAATAGTAAAAAACTATTCATATAATCATTACACTTTACTAAAACATCAACACATTTATTAAAATAAATACGAAACACTGCCATTTTTAATTGGTAGCTATTTTTCGGTTAAATAATTGAGGTTATATTTACCATAAAATAGATAATTTGTTTCATTTCTATTGTCTACGATTTATACTGCCACGAAAACGAAACATTCACTAAACAAAACGAAGACGTCTGCGGTTGTATTTATTTTGTTAATATGAAAATTAATTTTAAATTTTTTTGTCTCTATAAACTACCTCAGGTTATCGAGGGAAAAATTGTTGCTGTCGTCACACCTTCGCCGGGAATGGAACTCGGGATCTTTGGTTTCACTCTTTGACCACTAAGTTACGAGCTTAGGTGCGTATAGCCAAAGGTACCGGGTTCGATTCCCGGCGAGGGTGTGACAACAATAAAGATTTTCCCTCATTAACACGAGGTGGTTTATAGTGGTTAAAAAAACTGAAAATGAATTTTCATATTAATAAAATAAATATGGCCGTAGACGTCTTTTTTGTACAGTCAATGTTTCCTTGTCGTGACAGTAAAAATCGTAGACAATAAAAATGAAACAAATTATCTATTATAAGGTAAATATAATCTGAATTGTTTCACCAAAAAATAGCTGCTAATTGCATACTCTTTTCATTAAAAAAAGTAATACTAGTTGAACAAAAGTTACTGCATCGCTCGTGAATACCTGCATGTCAAGTGACCATTATTTCAGTAAATCATTTCCTGCTTGACGAAATTATATAATAGTAGGTTAGTAAGTTAGTACGTGTCAAAAATCATCGACCACCACATCAAATTAATTTTTCTATCCCTTGGGAACGGTATTTTTTCCTAGATAAAAGGCCCCCCCCCTCTATGTCCTTTTTTGTACGTTTAGCAATGTGTGTACAAAATTTCATGATGTTCGGTTGAGTAGGTAGTTAAGACGTGAAATGGTAACAAACAAACAAAGTCAGTCACATTCGCATTTATAATATTGGTTAGGATGTACGATTCCTAAAAGGAGGCTAAAGAGATATTTCCACCTTACCTCCCGGCTTTGTACTACTAGGGCGTAAGCCGGAGAGACTGGATGTGTTAATTGTAATGCTTAATTTTATTTTTCTATTAATTTTCCTAATATTGCAAACAAAAAGTTGGATGCAGCTAAAATTTTTTCCTTGTTGATTATGTAATTACCTTTTAAATAAATAAATTTTATTACCTATACATTTACATATTTATCTAAATTATGTAAATAATATAATGCGGTTCTAAGGAAAAATGAAGGTTGGTCAAAAGATAAAATCAGTTACAGGATATTTATTATGAAACATATGAATAATGACTGGGATTTCACTTTTTATATCGAAAAATTTGACTGAGAAACATCCTTATGAACCGCGTTCCTGCATTAAACAAAAGAAAAAAAGAGAAAAAAAATATGTGCAGAGATCTCCATATCACAGCCTTGAATCTGTGTCACATTACAGTTTGATAGTTTTGGAGGTCAGTCCCCATTCCAATATACGAGGGTGGATTGATAAGTTTCCGGCCTGACCAAGAAAAACAAGGTTTTAAAAATTTTTTTTTTTTTATTTCTCAACATAATCTCCTCCAAGGCTGATACATTTCTCATAGCGGTGTTCCAGTCTATTAATGCCATCTCTATAGACTGATTCGTCAAGCTCCTCAAAATAACCATTTACAGCTTCGATTACTTCTTC
>NW_020442435.1:263701-269846 GCF_000699045.2 Agrilus planipennis
AGGAGATCGGGCTGAAACTATAGCTACAAGCTATCCAAGGATGGTACTATAGAATGTCACCTCAAGGTAGGCCTAGTGGCGTCATCTCTTGGTTAGGCCGGAAACTTATCAATCCACCCTCGTAGACCCTCGACGACTAGTACCACAAAGGCTTTATTTTTTTGTTTTTTTCTGGACAGCAAAGTTGACATTGAGAGATTAACAATTAGTCTTGGTCAGAGATTTATCTGAACCAGTTGTACCAGCATATTAATACAATTAACCATTACCTCTGTATGTATTGTAAAGAGACGCAAGGTCAAACTTTCATTTTCTCGGACCCCGGTTTCACGATACGACAACTGCTACAAAAAAAGTCTGTCTATCCTTTAATTTGTAAACGGAGGTGTATGAGGAGGGGGGTAACCAGATGACCTTTTTGCCAACAATAATAACAGTGACCGGAATTACGAAAAAAATCCTGTAAACGTTCAACATGCTCGTAAGAAATAGATCACCGTATCCGGATAATTTATTGTTCTAATGACCGGGAAATATATACATACGCAGGTAATTGGTGTTTATTTTTAGATCGTAAATTAAATGCCCATTATACGTGACCACAAAATATGGTTACAAAATTGCTTCATTTAAATGTGATGAAATGATGAATTGTCTTCCATGTTCTCAAATGTGTGTCATATGAGATAAAAGTTGTTGTGAAAAAAACTTTTGGGTGTTTTATTCCCATCAGCTGCTAACGTTGGTGGGCGGGCAATCCTTTTAGACGATGCCAGAAGGTAGAACAGAAGGCCATCTTCATCCTCCTTTAAGGAATTGTGAAAGTTGAGATGGACGAAATGAAGACATAAGAGAGTGAAAAATTATCTGTGGAATGTAACTACCCCAGAATTATTTTCCTGTGATCCAAAAAAAAAAAAAAAACAAAAAAAACTTGGACCAGGGCAATCTAAACCTCTAGGCTATGCTTTTCGGTAAAAGATCCTGAAGTCTCAGTTAATCAGTGGAGAAACAGGTAGAAGTACAAATACATAATGTTGACAGACTGTTCTCTTACGACATTTTGTTGCCTTGGTTTGCCAACATCTCTCAGCAAATGTTGACTGTATATGATCAACATTTGTTTGAAGATTCTGACATGTCAAACTAAAGAGGTCTCAACAAATATACGTCAACATAGTGCGTGTATTTATTCTTCTACCTGGTTCTCCATTAATCAGCTGATAATTCAGCAAATTTCATCTCTTTTTGTTACTTATCGCTTACTTACTCATTCCTAGAAGACTAAAAACAAATCGGATGAAATTAAATATCAAATGAGGACAACCTAAACTCATCACAACCTAACCTTTAGGAGATGTAAATGATGTAAATAACTAACAATTAATTTAGGTTAATTTAGATTGTCCTTGTTTCAAATTTAAAAACTACTTGAGCCTAGGCCCAAGCAAAGCTAGTTTATACTAAAATCTGGCTTGGCTGGTAACGTTATATATGGCAAACTAGTCTGAACTGAGCCAATTGGTTCATCCCATTGCTCTTCTGATGAAGTGATTTGGCCAAAACAGATTGGATACGTATTACCTACGTGAATTATTTATAAAAACCAACACTCAACAATTTTTGTAAAGAACAATTTAGAAGGGGTGAAGTGACTATGCGATATGGTCTAGAGATTTAGACAACTGTGGTTAGCTTTTGGGTGGATACTGGTTCGATGTCGAATCCGTTTGTCCTAGTTCAAGTTTTCCTTGGTTTCCTTAACTCATTCAGGCAAAAACTGGGACAGTAATAATATTTAAAAGATTTTATCTCGTCTTTCTCTTCCCAGTCGCTATCGTATTATGCTGGCTGGACAGGGTCTACAATGTATGTAGTATTTTTGGTTTTTAGTGGCTCCGATCTACTTTGGTACAAAGCCGGTGGATAGAGAGGAAGTCCCTATTCAGCTTCCTCTCCTAGAGATCATAGGAATGGGTAGATGGTAGTTGCGGAGAGACATATGATCCGTGAGATACGACATTATTGTCAAAATGTTGTTACTGCTTCAAAATTTACCTAAATGATCCAAGGAAACCACAGAAAATCATGAACAAGACCGAAATGGAATCGTTAACGATGTCCTCCCGAATATTAAGTTATTGATTAATGGACTAACTTTATTAGTCGATACTCAGCAAAAGAACCTAATATCCGTAGGATAAATATGTTAGCTAGTTATTGTTACTAAGATCGTTTAATAGCTGCAAAATGGTTATATCTTCGGTCAAAAATTGCAGAAATACTACAATTAACTACTATACTAATTTTAATTACAGGAATAATACTGACATTGACTAGGCCTATAACAGTTATTCGATTGTTAATTATGTCAGTAGTATTATCATTAATAACAATAATATAGGCGCAATTCAACTATTTTCAGAGAAATTAAAAGTGAAAGGCAGCGGGTAATATGAAAAAGATGCATATTTCCATACTTTTCACCTTCAAATTATACCTTTACGGCTAGTGAACATTCACGGTTAGACGGCGAACGAAAGCTACTTTAACTGCCTTAATTACGATGTAGATCGTTATCAGACTAATACGTTGCACGCACCAGCCGCACTAAATTATTTGTAGTTAGACTAACGTGTTTATTAAAAGGAAAACAGTACGAATTAATAAAATACATATTCAGCGAGAAATTAGAAAATATAGAAAATACAATTGGAAAACAAACTGTATCATTTTATTGTTACAAGTGCGAAATTGTATGTGTTGTCTAGCTTGCTTTCCATTTACTTGTAAACTTTCTATACAAACATACATAATATGTTAATGATATAGATATAATATAGCAGTGACTCTAAACGTAATTAATTTTAATCATGTTAACAACGATCTCTCTCATTCAGGACACAATTTTCAAGCTTAGGATCTACTGAAAGTAAATTTAATCGTTGTCGACTTCGTTACTGGAGTAACTAGATGCAAAATATTCTATTATCCACTCTACACTTCGGTTAATAAAATTTTACTGTAAAACGAACTGCAAGGTTGAAAACAAAACAACCTCATAAGTTTTAAAGAAATTTTTACACACCGACTACTTTAAAATTTCCCATCATCATCATCATAAGGTCGTCAGTCCTAAGACTGGTTGGACACGTACCTCCACTCTTTCCTATCTTGAGTTAAAGTTCGCATTCTGTTCTTCTATTCTTTCTAATACCTCTTCATTTTTAACCTTTTCTACCCACGTTATCATCATCATTCACCTGTAACACCACATTTCGAAAGCTTCTAATTGTTTCTTTTCTGCCGCGCCCGCTGTCCATGTTTCGCACCCGTACAACGCCGCCCTCCTTACATACACCTTTAACAACCTTTTCCGAAAAGTTCATCAATAAAAGAAAATACTACAAACGGCACAGTGAACGCCATCTGTAGCACGATGCTACATTTTAGGATTACGTATTTTTCAACAAGGTCCACTTGTGTGGATATCTACTTGCTGAAAACGAATCCCGGCGTAGCCAACCTCAACGTGATAGGCACGTTAGCTTAATCGAATAAAATAATTCGAAGTGGTCTGNAAAAACCTTGTTTTTCTTGGTCAGGCCGGAAACTTATCAATCCACCCTCGTAAAACTAGAATATTCCTTAACTATTTGTGAACAGTAATCTAATGGAGGTCTACCTCGACTCCTCTTAACTCCTGTTTCTGCTTCTAATATGCCTCTGACTAGCCCTTCATGCCTAAGAAGGTGACCTACCAACCTATCCCACCTATTAATTATTTCTTCCATAGAGTTCTCCATTCTCCTACTCTTTCTAATACCTCTTTATTTTTAACCTTCTTTATCCACGGTATCCTCACCATTCGTCTGTAACTCCGTAATGATATGTGAAGACGAAAAGTATTGAAGAAAAAGCCACATAGTTAGATATTTTTCTTATAAACCTGTTTGAAACCTAAAGAAAAGTCTGAATACTCTATACAAGTGTGAAAAGTGAACGATATGCGCGACGAAAAAGAAATGGTTAGAAGTATTCGAGACGTGGAGTTATAGGTGGATGATGAAAATTAGGTTAGGAATGAGGAAGTATTAGAAAGCGTAAGATAACAAAGGACGTTATGGAAGTTAATAAGGAAATGGAGAGACAAAATGTTGGGCGGAGAAAAAAAAAGAGTAAAAATGAACAGTGGTAGACGTAGATTAAATTACTGTTCGCTGATAGTTAGATATACTATGTTATGTTCCCGTTTTAGAGAAATAGGAACCGGTGTTAAGACTGGCGATCCTAAGATAATAATGATGCTGAACTGTCTATTTTAAGTTTGAAACCCCTGAACACACTAGAAATTATTTTCAATGTTTTCGTATACTTTTAATCGTCGTTCCAAAAATAAGGCACAAAAGGAAATTTCTGATTTTGCTATGTAAGCTCCAATGGTTGTAATCATTATCGGTATATTGAAATCGTTGCAAGATAGAATCGTTGTAAGAGATGCAATCGAAGTTCGATTAAAACTTCAATTATTAGTTTTATGCTTGCTGTGAACTTGTACATGACAGCTTCATCCCGCGTTACATTTTAGTTAAAAGAGAAAAACGGAAACAAGCAACGTAACTCCAAACCCTGATTACCGCAGGAAATTGATAAGAATGTTTATGACTTAAATCGAAACTGAAAATTGTCACCATGCCTTCTATTAGAAATCTGGAAATGAGTATAGGGGCGTTATATATAAAATTAAATAAAATAAATAAAAAGTAGAGAAGGAACGAATAAAAAGATCGGAGACGATAAATAGAAATAGAAGAACTGAATAATTTTTGGTACCTCGGAAGTCAAATAAGTCAGGACGGAAGGAGCAGTAGAGATAGTGTAGGGTCGAGTCATCTCTAACAGAAATAATTTACTTCTATGGTCGTGAACGGTCCCTTTAGATATTCGAAGAAATTGTTAAGGGTGAATTGTGTATCTGGAGGGCGTTTACGTAGAGGTGCGAAACGTGCACGGCGAGTGCGATGCAAAAAAAAATTAGAAGCGTTCGAAAAGTATATACTGTGAACAGAGAAGGTTAGAAATGAAGAGATAGGACAACTTCTCCGGCATGAAGGGCTATTAGAGACAACAAAATTTAAGAGTAGAGGTAGACCTAGATTAGATTAGGTATTGATCATAAATAGTTAAGGATATGGGATGTTCCAGTTTTATGGAAATCCGAAAATTAGCTCAGGATAGGAAAAAGTGGAGGTGCGTGTTCAACCGGACTTAGGGCTGACGACCTTATGACGAAGACCTACGAGNTCATTCGATATTGTTTCTGATATAGGTATACACAAATATATATCTAGGTATGCAATCGAACGTACATACAATTTTAGAATCAATCAGAACAAACGAAATCATATAATCAAAATCTTTAAATGATGTGAGTATTTGTGTACTGGAGTCCTAGACTGAAAAAGTCATTTGCATGATTTTTCTCAATCTCACTTTCCAATGAGTGTGGGCAAAAATAGCAAGATTGGAAGATAATTATGATATAATGATCATCATCATAAGGTAGTCAGTCCTAAGACTGGTTCGACACGCACCTCCACTCTTTTCTATCCTGATGAGCTAATCTTCGCATTTCCCTAAAAATGGGTGGGTGGTGGTTCGGGTGAGAAAGGTGAGACGGACGAAATGAAAACATAAGAGATTGAAAGATAATCTGTGGAATATTACAGCCCCAGCATTTGCTTAAGTCATCCAAGGAAACCACAGAAAAACTTGGACGAAGTCAGACGGACCCGGAACAGTTGTGAACAGTAATCTAATCTAGGTCAACCTCCACTCCTCATAACTCCTGTTTCTGCTTCTAATATGCCTCTGATTAACCCTTCATGCTTAAGAAGGTGACCTACCAATCTCAGCTATTAATTATTGACTTCCATAGAGTTCCCCGTTCTCCTACTCATTCTAATACCTCTTCATTTTTAACCTTCTTTATCCACGGTATCCTCACCATTCGCCTGTAACTCCATAATGATATGTGAAGACGAAAAGTATTGAAGAAAAAGCCACATAGTTAGATATTTCCATAGAGTTCTCCATTCTCCTACTCTTTCTAATACCTCTTCATTTCTAACCTTCCTTATCCACG
>NW_020442435.1:270893-273182 GCF_000699045.2 Agrilus planipennis
TTCTTCAGTATTCCTATCAGGGGCGTAGATTAAATATTTAAAAATAGGGATCAGTGAGCAAGTAATAGACATACAAACAGAAGAACTAATTGTTGATGTTGGTGACAGTGATAGAGATTCCCATGATGACAGTGAATGTGAAAACTAACTAAAAAACAAAAGCAATAGGTTTATTTTTTCTTTTTGATAAGTCATGTTTTTACATTATTTTCTAGTACGCTACTGTCCTATCTGTATTAATACTATAATTTACGCCTATTGAAAGCTTATTTATGTATCGGTTCCAAGTGACTTACCCAAATAGATCATAAATGGGCCACTGGCCAGCTTCCTTCGTCAGACCTGTACTGTTGTATAGATCTTTCGCCGACTCGAGACGGAAAAGCCGTAAATCATTTTTACAATGGGGTAGGTACATAAATGGAAAAGGGCCCTTTCTCGACCAATATGATACGATTAGATTCAGATGGAATCCAGTTTTTTATTTTTAAACTTTCCAAATTTATATTTGATTTACAGGATGCTGTTATACCAGACTGTGGGGAGGCATGAAAGAAAAAATCTTAGTTTTATGTTATCTACTAGATATATCACTAACAGCATAGATAAATCTGGATGTAGAATCAGCACGAACGGGCGAACTAACAATTTCCTTTGTAATTCGCTAATTATTTGCTTTTAATTAATTTAATGCAAATAAATCTAACGCGTTGACAGAATTCGATGTAACTTTACCCTAGAATTTTAACTGTCAGAGATCGTGACCAAAGTGGTTAGTTCCTGGTTTGCATTTAATTTATATAGTTCACAAAGATCATCTTTAATTAGGAACTAAAATTCTTTCAGAAAAAACAGTTCAAAATAGGCAAAAAATATGATAGAATAACAAGAACCTTCATTAACAACTTCATTAACAAAGAAAACCTTCTTTACATACGGGTATTAAAATTTGATACCGTTTATACTTAAATAATTCTCGAAAATAATTGACTTAAATGAAGTATCATTCTGTAAATGTCTACCTTCATCAGGTACGTACACACTCGTCGTATTGTACTAGCCGACATCATCGTCGTAAAAATTCATTATGGAAACACACGAGAAGGGATTTGTGGAGCATAACAGAAACCTACTTCTTGATAATAAACGTCACAAAAACCGTAAAAATAACTATTTAAGATGTTAGAAATACACTTAGACTTTCCGACTTCCATGTCTTTATTTATTATGCAATTACAACGTTTCGACCGTGTAATATCGACGACTGGTCCAGTTACCTTATGACGACTGGAGTTTTTACGCGGTCGCTACGATGTAATTGTCTAATAGATGGAAGTTCGAAAGTCTAAAGTGTATTTCTAACACTACCATATATGTAACTATCTAAGATATTGTTAGTCAACAATTACTCTAATTGTGTAGTTATTAATTGTATCAAACCAATTTTCGTTTTTCGATCAATACGAATTTTTTTTGGGGATTTTTTGGTGGGAATTAAAATGTCATTGAAATGAATTGCCTTTATTTTTAGGCAACGTTTCGGCATTCTCAATGAGGACATTTTCAAGTCAGATGTTGTGGTAGGACATCTTGACGTCTTCATTTGCATTTATGTTTAAAACCTCAAGTGGATAGACGCTGTAATTCCTTAACAGAAAATTTTGTGTAGACTTCATGATCATCGTCTGTCTGTTGTAACAAGGTCATGGTGTTGTAACGTTTTTTTTTTTGACCAAAGTTTGGTATTGTGGTAGGACATCTTGACGTCTGCATTTGACCAGCATATCTCTCTGTATGTTCAAAACCTCAAGTGGATAGACGCTGTAATTCCTTAATAGAAAATTTTGTGTAGATTCCATGATCATCTTCTGTTTGTTGTAGGAAGGTCATGGTGTTGTAACGTTTTTTTTTTTGACCAAAGTTTGGTATTGTGGTAGGACATCTTGACGTCTGCATTTGACCAGCATATCTCTCTGTATGTTCAAAACCTCAAGTGGATAGACGCTGTAATTCCTTAATAGAAAATTTTGTGTAGATTCCATGATCATCTTCTGTTTGTTGTAGGAAGGTCATGGTGTTGTAACGTTTTTTTTTTTGACCAAAGTTTGGTATTGTGGTAGGACATCTTGACGTCTGCATTTGACCAGCATATCTCTCTGTATGTTCAAAACCTCAAGTGGATAGACGCTGTAATTCCTTAATAGAAAATTTTGTGTAGATTCCATGATCATCTTCTGTTTGTTGTAGGAAGGTCATGGTGTTGTAACGTTTTTTTTTTTGACCAAAGTT
>NW_020442435.1:273343-294756 GCF_000699045.2 Agrilus planipennis
ACTTCATTAACAAAGAAAACCTTCTTTACATACGGGTATTAAAATTTGATACCGTTTATACTTAAATAATTCTCGAAAATAATTGACTTAAATGAAGTATCATTCTGTAAATGTCTACCTTCATCAGGTACGTACACACTCGTCGTATTGTACTAGCCGACATCATCGTCGTAAAAATTCATTATGGAAACACACGAGAAGGGATTTGTGGAGCATAACAGAAACCTACTTCTTGATAATAAACGACACAAAAACCGTAAAAATAACTATTTAAGATGTTAGAAATACACTTAGACTTTCCGACTTCCATGTCTTTATTTATTATGCAATTACAACGTTTCGACCGTGTAATATCGACGACTGGTCCAGTTACCTTATGACGACTGGAGTTTTTACGCGGTCGCTACGATGTAATTGTCTAATAGATGGAAGTTCGAAAGTCTAAAGTGTATTTCTAACACTACCAAATATGTAACTATCTAAGATATTGTTAGTCAACAATTACTCTAATTGTGTAGTTATTAATTGTATCAAACCAATTTTCGTTTTTCGATCAATACGAATTTTTTTTGGGGATTTTTTGGTGGGAATTAAAATGTCATTGAAATGAATTGCCTTTATTTTTAGGCAACGTTTCGGCATTCTCAATGAGGACATTTTCAAGTCAGATGTTGTGGTAGGACATCTTGACGTCTTCATTTGCATTTATGTTTAAAACCTCAAGTGGATAGACGCTGTAATTCCTTAACAGAAAATTTTGTGTAGACTTCATGATCATCGTCTGTCTGTTGTAACAAGGTCATGGTGTTGTAACGTTTTTTTTTTTGACCAAAGTTAATATATATAATTAATTTAACCAACCGTTCCTCAATTCTACTGATGCATTAATACCATCACGAAATTATGGACAAAATGATTATATATTGCCGTTTCTCATTTTCAAAGATATTTTAGTATTTATGTAATTCAGTTGTTCCAATTTAACCGTCATCGGTATTTTAGGGCACGTGGCTTATAAGATTAATCTTGAATTTGCAGTTGCCCTTAGTCCTCCTTTTTTACGAGCAACCCTGCATATTCTTCAAAAGAATTTTCTTGTTCCAGTTCCTTTTGATTTTCTGGTAGGTACCTCTGGGACTACTCTCTACATTTTATTCTATGTTACACTCAATTTAACTTCGCACAACAAAACGGTCGTAAAATTGTGAGAAACTGTTACAATACGTTGCAAACCTATAAATTGTGAATGCTACAACGTCTAACGTTGAAAACTTAATTACATATAAAATAACATTGGTTACATTAACATACTCTGCCCTATTGTTATTAGCGTCCACGTAAACATATCCTATTAAATAATAGACATATTTACACTCATTCAACTTACAAACATATATGTATATATATATAACAATTTTAGAATCAACCAGAACAAACGTAATCATATAGTCTAAATCTTTAATCGGTGTAAGTATTTCTGTACTAGAGTCCTAAACTGAAAAAGTCATTTGCATGATTTTTTTCAATCTCCCTGATGATTTAGTATAGTCAAAAATAGTAAAATTGGAATATAATTCGACCATAATGATCATCATCATAAGTTATCAGTCCTAAGACACGAACCTCCACTCTTTCTTAGCCTGAGCTAATCTTTGCATTTCCCTAACTCTAGAAAAAAAGGGCAGAAGGCCCTCTTCAGCTTCCTTTCAAGAATTGTAGGAATGGGTGGGTGGTGGTTCGGGTGAGAAAGATGAGACGGATGAAATATTACTGACCCAGCATCTGTTTGAGTGATTCAAGGAAACCACAGAAAAACTTGGACCAATCAAACNTTTTCACGAGAGAAAATTTTTTACTTGTTAAATAATTGAACCAGTTTAGCATTGTAATGATGATTTCACAGTTTCTTACACAAAGGCAATGCAGTCTATTATATTACCGAATTGTGACTCCTGAACCTAAAAATAATAACAATTTACCGTTTACGAATGATTGTGTTTATGTTACAATCAGCCTGCAGTAGTCTTTATTCTCTTAACATTATAAGCTAGTATGTAGTCAGGCGAAACCATAACTATATCGCCGTTGTAGAAGGCGAAATATTTAATTTCATACAAGACAACCCCCAACATAGTACAAGTGAAATAGCGCAGATTGGTTTCTTCCATATTACAACGTGGCAAATTTTAAAACAACAACAGTTGCTGCATCCTTGGCAGCGAGTATAAGCCTTATACAAAACTGTAATAACGATTGCACTATATCTATGTTGTCAAATCATGCGCAGGACC
Source organism: Agrilus planipennis (assembly GCF_000699045.2). Classification (NCBI taxonomy): domain Eukaryota; kingdom Metazoa; phylum Arthropoda; class Insecta; order Coleoptera; family Buprestidae; genus Agrilus; species Agrilus planipennis. The sequence continues at coordinate 275,635 of NW_020442435.1, forward strand.
GACATCGGATTATAACATGTTGTTGTTCCTTACAATTCTCTTGTTCCTTAACCATGCTGCTGTACTCATCATGAGCTACTCTAGTGATACTGTATTACGAGTTGCAAATGCAACTTCAGTTAGACGGGTGGATAAATATCTCAGTGAGATTTTGTCAAACGTTAGCAGCAAATATCACTAAATAGTGTATACTGCTTTTTCCTTAATATTGTATTATCTTCCTTTTTTAAAACATATTCGATAAGATCGGTGATTTATCGAGACTGACTTTGATATACTGATGACGACTAATACACAAAACTAAACTAATACTTTATGATGAAGAACCTTACGCTATTAGTACCTAGAACCCAAGAAGCCGTTAATCCTCAGTCGTACACAGCCCAAAGTTTAACATCATCAGCTGTTCGTCCTTTCGTGGTTGATTAAGTGAAATTCATCATCACCATAAGGTCGTCAGTCCTAAGACTGGTTGGATACGCACCTCCACTCTTTTCTATCCTGCGCTAATCTTCGCATTTCCCTAAAACTAGAACATCCCACATCCTTGACTATTTGCGAACAGTAATTTAATCTAAGTCTATCTCTACTCCTCTTTCTGGCTCTAATATGTCTCTGATTAGACCTTCATACCTGAAAAGATGTCCTACCAACCCATCTCGCCTATTTTTTATTAATTTTCATAGTCCTCTGTTCTCCTATTCTTTCTAATACCTCTTAATTTTTGACCTTCTCTATCCACGGAATGCTCATCATTCGCCGTTAACATCACATTTCGAAGATTTCTAACCATTTCTTTTCCGCCGCGCCCACCAACCATGTTTCGCACCCGTACAAAACCGCACTCCAAACATAAACCTTTAACAACCTTTTTCGAATTTATTTAACATCTTGTCCTATTTAACATTGTCAAAAGCTTTTTCTAAATCTATGTACGCGTTCTTTCCTTTTTCTCTAGTTTTATCTGTTGTTATACACGTAAGTCATACTACTATTTACAAAAATATTCGGAATGTTTTCAGTATAAAATGTAATACAATTCGACTAAATAAGAGGTTATTGCCTTAAAAGTTTGCATAACTTCGGAGTTCAATTTTAAATTGCCCTTAAAAATAATTTCATCGAACCTCGTGAGCCCGAACGTGTTTTCATATTCGCAGTGGAAGTGACACCGTGTCAAAGTCAAAAGCTGTCGAGTGATCGCCGTTTTTAATCAACGAAAATTGTTTGATTCTGGTGTTAAAAGCGGAGCACCGCCCCAGTCATGTAGCTGTTTGGAAACGTGTTAATGTTTGTAAAGGGCATTTCCAACAAGCTCACCACTGATTGTACCCTTTTCAACCTCGCAGAATTAATCTCTCGTGGTAAACACGAGGTTAATAAACTTTACTTGCCTCAAATTAAATCCGAAAAAGTTTACACTTTGAAACAAGATGTAATTAACATTATTAATTTCACCGGAGTTTTTTACGGCGTGCTGACAAGATCTAGTGTGCTTAGAAGAATTATTAAGAAAAACGTATCAAATTAAATGAACTAAACCAAGACTTAATAGATAGGACTAAGACCAAGACCGAAACCATATCAACAAGATAGAATTGGTTTCTATAGGTACTGTAAGAACTGGCTAAGGCGTGCTGATGAAATCCAGTGATATCGAAATGACAATCCACGTTTCAAGAAAATATTGAAGATAATAAACTTCTTGTTCTATTTGTCTATGTGTATACCATGTTGAGATAACTACGTCATGGGTTCATTGCGACAAATGATGTCCTTATGGATTTTGTCGAACGTTTTTGAATCCCACAAGGTGTAATAATTTTCTACGAGTGGGACTCACTACGTTGTTTATAGTAATTAAAGATTAAAGAGAATCATCGTCACTATCCACTAAATTCCACTACAGTGTACGTCTAAAGAAAAGCCTACTAATCATCGTCAAAAGGTGGAAATGAAACAATGAATTTTTCATGAATTAATGAATGTGCTGCACTTGACAAAATTTAATTTTGGATCAATTTAATAGAGTTTTCTTATGTTTTCCATATTTATAAACAAGTACCGTTTGATTCCTATTACAAATCTATAAAATTTATTATTTACATGACAATAATTGAAACAAGTTGGTAGCGTATTTTTATTTCCTATTGTTAATAACGAAACAAATGGTCTTCGAAAGAGAAAACTATTATAAATAAGGTAACATTTCTTATAATTGCACAAAGAATGAAGTCTAACCTACAAAAGTAAAGTAGATCTTGTAAAAGCAACTTATTACAGAACGTTACGTATATAAAGACATCGTATTAAGCATTTACACCGTATTCAAATCGGTTCATTAAAAACTTTAATAGGTACTGATAAATGACCAGAAAGTTGGCATACAATTGCTGGAGTTTTTGCCATTAAACAGATTATAAATAAGACCTATCGATATTATTAGCGTTGATTTTATGAAATTCAGATAACTTTTTAACAGTTATATATAGATGCCTATTTATAGATTTAATTGAGCTTAGATTCTCCATCTTGATCATTCTGCAGTTACACTACTATTGTTAAGGAACCTATGGCATTGGTCTTTATAACCTAAAATTCTACATATAGTTGGGGCGTTGTGATAATAGACGTATGTATATCTTCTTTATTGTTTCCACTTGGGACTTTGGTCATTTGCTGCGTTTTGAATACGCTCTTGTTAAGTTAGGAAATGCTTCATGGGTAGTACAGACAAAGCGAAAAGAGATAACTAAGTAACAATAAACGATGCAGCAGTTAGAGGTTGCTTAAACACGCAAAAGATCAGGGTCAGGTTTATAACTGTCTAGTTGGAATTATATATTTAAACAACCGTCTTTGCTTATACTTCGTTTACTTTCTGTAGCGATGTGACATTCAGTTTGACCGGCGCAAAATAGAAAAGAACAGCACTAGGCCAGAAAAGGAAGGAGACAACTCTCGGCCAAACTCATAACCGGTGAGGTGCGTATAATTCGTACAGTACTGCACGGAAAAATTGGCCATTTTATCCACTATAATTGCATTACTCAAAGTGCTGTTATTGGTATCATTTACTACTGAAAATATCAACGAGATGTTTATTTATATTTGAAGACATATTAAAGGTTTTAACGCTTGTTTTCGACTCGCACTACTATTCATGATTGAACAAAACATTTGGCAGGTACTGTATGAAAAAGTATGTTTAATGAACAAGAGTCGAGAGTATAATGAGCTTTTGTCTCCCTACCTACGATTTTGCCAGCGCGCATCCAAGACATTGGAAGGGGCACATCGCTAGAGAAAGTAAATGAAGTATACCTAAATTCCTAAATTCCATGCTCAAATTCTGCTTATCTGCATCTCTTTCTGTTACACATCAATTGATGTAATGTTATTCCTTTTTCTTTATTAGTGCACGCTGCAATTCCTACCTGACATCTCTTTTCTATGTTTACGATATTACTTATAACATCTGTCGTGAGTAAAAGTAGTCTAGTTAGTAAATTGAAAGAAGAAAGTAAATGCGACAGTTATATTATGAACTACGCCAATTTTGAATGTTCCAACTATACTTAAAACCTAAGCTTCGAACGGCCGTAAGTCAAAAATTCGATACTTTTGAAACTTGTGCTCATTGAAACTATTCTCAAAGTTTCATTACAACCAACCGAAACCTATTTTCTTAACAAAAGCTTCGGAATTTTTTTCCTCAAAAGAATAAATAGACTTTCCTTCACAAGTAAAAAAAAAAAATTAGACCGAAATGTGAGTTTTCTTCCTTTATTTAACGTTTTTTACTAAACAATGTACTTCTGTAGCAAAATGTCGATAAATACGAATATAAATTCACAAATCTTTAGTGCAAAGGTTGTCGATTTCAGTTTAAGACATTTTACTATCGACCTGTCGTGCAACGTTACTGAAATCAAGTCGCTTATGTCCACGTATATATTTTGCTTAAAAGGAAATCAGTGTTTTGTTCAAAGAATAACGAAACGGTCGATAAGAAATACGTAAGAGGTTGTTTACGTCGTGCACAAAGATAAACCACAATTCGTATTTTTGCGGAACAAGCGAGGATTATCAATTTGGTAGAATTTATTGAATACATTGGTAACTAATCAACGAGTATGTCTTTGTAAGTTAAATCAGTAGGCAGTTGTTCGATACACAACGACTTAATCGTATCTTCAAATAACAAAATGCAGTCATCTAATTTGTAGAAAACGTACAGGTCTAACGCTCGAAGCTGGCGGAAATTTTAAAATGCCGTGGATGCGCGGTGGCAAAAGTAGGCAGTTTTAGGTATAACTATTGCAGCCCTCTTTCTTCAGTTTTCCTATCAGGGGCGTAGATTAAATATTTAAAAATAGGGACCAGTGAGCAAGTAATAGACATACAAACAGAAGAACTAATTGTTGATGTTGTTGACAGTGATAGAGATTCCCATGATGACAGTGAATGTGAAAACTAACTAAAAAACAAAAGCAATAGGTTTATTTTTTCTTTTTGATAAGTCATGTTTCTACATTATTTTCTAGTACGCTACTGTCCTATCTGTATTAATACTATACTTTACGCCTATTTAAAGCTTATTTGTGTATCGGTTCCAAGTGACTTACCCAAATAGATCATAAATGGGCCACTGGCCAGCTTCCTTCGTCAGACCTGTACTGTTGTATAGATCTTTCGCCGACTCGAGACGGAAAAGCCGTAAATCATTTTTACAATGGGGTAGGTACATAAATGGAAAAGGGCCCTTTCTCGACCAATATGATACGATTAGATTCAGATGGAATCCAACATGATATTTACAGTGGCATACACAAAAAATACGTATACAGGTAGGCTACATAAAATCAAGAAAAAACGGACAGACAGATACACGAGTGATCCTATAAGAGTTCCGCTTTCAAATTCAGAAGTGCGGAACCCTAAAAAGGATCACAGGAAAAGCAAATTAAGTATTTCTAGAGATTTTAAGAAAACATTTCTGCGATTTTAATTTTAGCATGAAGAAAACGTTTTCGGTCGTCTTTTTCTGACAGTGATTTGAACGAACCAACATTTATGGAATCTATTCAACTGACAGGAGGTCGATATCTAAAAAGTAAATTAGTTCCAATTTGTCCATAAAAATTAGAATAGTATGTAGTTCAAATTTTTAAGTCGATATTTCCGACATTGACATTGACAACCTATATACTATTTTAATTTTTACTCATAAGAAAATATTGCTTACGAAAAAGAAACTCTTAGTTGTTTCATTCGCACCAGTTACTAATGCCAATATGCGGACAGTCTCTCCGACCTATACCGTAGTGCAAATCCGGTGGATAGGGCGGAATGAATTCTTCAGCCTCCATTACTAATCGTGGGAATCAGTGGGTGGAGGTTAGTGAGAAAAATTGAGAGATTGTATTATTATCTTTGAAATATTACTGTGCGGATCTGTAATCGAGCCGGTGTCTTTTCGAATGCTAGCTGTGACAATGACCAGCGTTTATCAAACTTTTTGGTCTACGATCACCTTTTGCACTTAAAAATTTTAAGGGATTTCACCTTCGCTAGTAAATTAACTTGAATTCAGAAGGGTTTACTTTCTGTTGTTTAATTGCACTAAAGAACTAATAACTTATCTGTAGATGTATCTAATGTTTTGAGTGCAACCCCCAAATGTTTTTCGCGAATTTTCTGGGAATCGCGAGCCCTACTGTGAGTATAACTGATCTAGATCACCACATCAGATCGTTTAGTTATTGTTCGTGACTGAACTTGCAACTTATATTTCCTTCTACTACTTTCAGATTTATACAGATAAGTACAACTCATTTCAAACGGTTAGAGATGCGACCTTGAGGAAAGATACGCTAATAGAGAGAATTCACAGTAGGCGTGACTAAGACAGAAATGGTTTAAACGAGATAAAATATGGTTAAATTTGGAATTTTATCATGGAGCATCCACAGGCAAAGGGTAGGAGCATATCTCTTACTGTTTGAAATGAGTTGTACTATAAATATCCGGGTTGTGCGAATTCCGGCTAACCGAGTGACATGGCCGAGAGGTTTAGACCATTGCGTAGCATTCGGGAGGACGCCGGTTCGATTCCGGGTCCGTCTGCCTTGGTCAAAGTTTTTCTGTGGTTTCCTTGGATCACTTAGGCAAATGCTGGGGCAGTAATATTCCACAGATAATCTTTCATTCTCTTCGGTCTTCATTTCGTCCGTCTCAACTTTCTCACCCGAACCACCACCCACCCATTCCCACGATTCCTGAAAGCAGGCTGAAGAGGGCCTTCCGCCCTACCTTCCGACGTAGTCCGGAGGGACTGCCAGCCCACCAACATTACTGGTTGTTTTTTTTTGAGTTCCGCCATATATATTAACGTATTTGGACAGGTTCTATAAATTCATGTCAAATACTGGGAAGGTATAAACTTTAATAAAACATAAAATCTGTAATAACTATTGGGCATTTGACCATGTATTAACCTACCATAATAAACATAATGGTTGTAATAATTCCAACACTTACAAGCAAGTACCATTTCGATAAATAACACCCATCTCGCTCAAGAACGGATTAAACAGTTATGTAAAATATGTAACTGAATACCTACTTATTTTACTTCAGCAGTCTTTAATAAAATAACCTTTCACATATTCTGACGACGATATTTCCTTTCACTTGCTATTCAATTACCTACAGAAAAAACTAATTTAGCACCTTGACCTATACATTATACATGTCGTTATTTGCCACATCTCTTATTCAAATTAAAAATATTTTGCATACTTACACTTTTATTTATTTATAGAAACTGGTTTTTTGTTTTAGTTTGTTTTAAACGTGGCTCATTATGAACAATTTATTCGGACTGATACAAGAATATTTTCGTTTTAAGTCTAGACACGCGGCGTTACAAAATTTCCAGATATATACATAAATTAATATATTCAATACAATAATGTATAGGTAACATTCGATCTAGAATTTCAACATGACCCAGGGCATAGGAATAGATTATAACTATTACTGTAAAATTATTGACAAATTGTGTTTACGTCATCGACACAGCCTGTATTAATCGAAATAAGTAGTAAAAGTAACGGCTCATTGAATTCACTTGTAATATAAGTATAAAACTAGGTTTCACCTGAGGCTTTGCTTACATTGCTGTCCTAAATACGTATTTGAACATCATCGACGACAACTTAAAACTAATTTTTCTATTCCTCGATATCAATATTTTTCCTGGATGAGAAGCACCTTATATCCTCTTTTGTACCTCTGACAATGTGTGTACAAAGTTTTATGATGATCAGTTAAGTAGTTAAGGCGTTAAATTGTAACAAACAAACATTTAGATTATTTATCCGTTGTAATACGTGGCACAATAGGTGCCGGTTGTTGTTGAATAATTGGTCCACTTTTAATCACATAAGTATAGCGACCTTTTACCGCTTGTGTTTAAGTCTTGCTCCATTTTTCCATGATCAAAAATACCACTTTTCGATCAACGACAAAAAGATGATTATAATGGCGTAAATGCAATCGGTTTAATCCTTTAAGAGTTAGGGTTTTGTAAAATTTCATCGAACTTTATTATACGGTTTGCAAGATATTTGAGAATTAAAATTCTATAAAAGCTCTTTTTCTTTATAAGAATAACGGTTGCTGCAATCCGCTCTCATAACATTATAATCTCGAATTAGCTGACTATTAAGATGTTTAAGTAGAAGATCGAATTGTGTCATATGCACATATACTTTATTCAGAATGTTCTCGTTCAATCAAAATCTTTAATAATCAGCAATTTTGACCTATTTCGGTTAAAAAAAGGATTGTGAGAAAACGTTGAAGGGTCTAAATGTCTCTATTCGTATGTACAGTTGGTTGCATACACTATATTATGGACTTATGACAAAAATTTGACTGAAGATATTTGTACGAACCTTCTAATAGATACCATATACAGAGATCCTACAAAAGCCGCGGTAAACGCCATCTGTAGTACAATCCTACATTCAGTGGAACTCAATCTGTAAGCAAGATCTATTTACTTTTAGAATGATATCTACCAACTGTACTTAATCCACGGCGTAGATCACCATACGTGATGGGCACGTTACCAAAATCGAACAAAGAAGTTCACGATGATCAGAGTCAGTGTTCTGTCGAAACTACAGTTACGAATCTTAGTTGCGATCTTGTGTCGCAGATAGTTTCAACAGGACACAGACCAACTTTACCTGCTGTCAAATTCCAAAAGGTGATGCCGCCTTTTCATGATTGCATCTAATAACTAGAATGTCCCTATGTTTGGTTTTCATTTCGCCATTAGCGAATAAAATTCTCCTCTAGTGAACAGGGACATGTTCAGCTAGTTTCATTTACAACATTTTTCTCAATATTTATGTAACATGAAACAATAATATTGAGAGTTTACGGTCGCAAGGTGAAAACCAATAACCATTTCGAATAAAAATAATAAAAACACAGGCCATCCACTACCGTTTATGCCACCACTTCAGTCCATTAAGAAGTTTTACATCCAATGGTAGTATGATCGTTTAAAATAACCAGTAATAAATTTCTAATAAAAGCTAAACGCTCGTTTTATTATCATGCATGTCGAACGACTCGGTAGATTCGACAGGAAATTGTCGATATCAAATCTTCGATATAATCACATGCATTCAAACACACATATCCATGTATCTATAAGCGTATATACAAGTACACTTACACAAACGAAATAATATCTAGTGTGCCGTATAGATCGCTATAAAAGAGCAGTCGGAAACGAGAAACGCCAAAGCCGATCGCAATAAAAATTGTCGAGTCGATTCTATTCATATTCGAGCTAAACAACACTAAATACTGTGACACATAAACAATCCCACCATTACCATTAACGTCAAATTGTAGCGTCAGTCCAACATTTGTCTTTCTCCTTGTGGCTAAATTAGATTAAAATCCGATACAATAACAATTTTTATCTGTATTCCATTTTACCTGTTTATCCGTTTGTTTGTAACAAATAAGTTAAAAAACTGATAAAATTTTAATGGGAGAATATACGTATGGGCAGGTCTATAAAAAATTAGCCTGACCTTGGAATCCTTCTTATAGACTACTCTATCTAGCGACGAAACATACAACTAAGATGTGGTAAAAACGTATGTGAATCGTACTGTGAAGCAGTAGTGTACATTGTGAATTTTTTATTATAATAATAAAAAATGTTGAATTAATTAATAATAAATGGTTCATTATGGAACCTATAACGTTTTTAAAAACAAATAAAAAGATAGTCTGTATAGTAAAAGGCTGTAATAAAAAGCTAACCGTTTTGTGTACGTAAAAACTACATTAGGAAAATTTGAGAAAACAAAAGAACGAACTACAAATTTGGATAAAAGCAATAGGTTCGAGTACATTTCTTCCAAAAACATTTTTTATCGTTGCCTACATAAAAATACTCCAGTTTAATTAATGTCATATCTATAAAAAAAAACATTAAAAATTTTGATAGAAAAAAAAAATTATAAACTGAAAATATATTTTGACATAAAACTATTTTTAGATGAGGAACTCACCTGTTGCAATAAAGTAATGTCGCAATAATGTTTGCAGCTTTACCTAAACCTTTACATTAACACTGTATTGATCTAATATCTCCATTTAAAGTCACTTCACCACTTCATAAATCGGGAGTTTGTAAACAAAAAACAGTAAAATTCACCTTACCAGACGGTTCTGTTTTAGATGGATTTTTTCGTAATTTTATGATACGATCGGCATTGAACACAAGCTTCCTTTTAAGAAAATTGCTCTTTCGACAATTTGTATCAACCCAATCACATATTATGCCAATACTTATCATTTTATTGTATATTAAAAAATTCACTATTGCACTGCATAGGATGTTGTACCACATCGCCGCCATGTTTTTTAAGCTCCGCCCATTTTAATTTTCTTTCATCAGTTTTTACAACAATATCTATTCATGTAACTTTTACTTACATAAAGGACGGTTTTTTACAGTATGCAGGAAAGCTACTGGTCCAATTTTAGTCCACTGGATTTTTTTTTACTGAATATTTTTGTTGCGCATATTTCTACCGAAGTATATTTTTTAATTTTTGTGTTAAACGAATTTGTTGTTTAAAGATTACTTGCACTTTCAGAAGTTCTTTGAATACTTGTGAAGAACTAAAGAACAAAAGATATTCCTTTTCCTCACCAAATGAATTTTATTTATTATTTTACAATTTTTTTACGTCAATATGAATTTAACTGAAATGGAAGGGGTTTTCAGCTATTTCTATCAGTCTTTCAAGAGTACTGTTCTTCTTATTGCACAGTGAAAAGTTGGGGAAAGAATTTCAGTCTTTGATGGAAGATGTGGGACACGGCGGTCGTAGCCAATGGGAGTGCTCACTCCTGATTTTATGCAAATCTTATTGGTGGATAAATAGTGGATATTATATTTTACTATTACATACTCTTTAAGACATGATGAAAGAAAAATGGTATATTGTACTTCAGCCAATCAATAAATCAATTGGCCAATCAACGTTTCAATTAGAACAGAACAAGGATAAAATCTCAAAGATCAGACGATATATCATTGTAAGTATGTATTATTAGTGAGAGTTGAATTAAATTCGTGTATCTACCTGCTGGCCGAAAAAATGACGTAATTCAACATCGAAACTTCGTTAATGAGACACACCTAAAAATAAAACTTATTTATATAGAAGAAGAAATTTTGCAGATATTATCGTAATACAGGAAAACAAATGACAAATTAAATACTGTCTAAATGCGAGTATTTGCTTGAGCACGTTTAAATTATTGACAAATTGTAATTCAATTAAAAAATCTGCTATTTAATATACATATAAATGTGACTATTGTGGCATTTGTTTCTCAACATCATGATGACATAGACTACGTGACGTCAGAGAAAAACCAAAATGGAGGATGCTAGCCACCATATTGCGTCACGCTTTATTTTGTGAAACAAACCGAAAAGGGTATCAAAAGAACACAATTTCAAAAACAACTGGCTCTAGAAACGGTTTCACAATGTTTCGCAGTTTTCTATTGCAATTCATGCCTCTGAATGTTATTAGCAAGAACGTATTGCAAAGAAACTTTAAAAATTCACTTTAGAAACTATCACAATTTAAGGAAACTGAAATTTTTCAATAACAATTGTCACATTGTCCTAGAGGAATATAAACGTTATTTATTTTCTCGAAAGGTTTTTCGTCAACAACAAAGAGTAGTAAACAGAAGACGTACAAGTTTCGTGTCATGAATACATGTAAAACTTGAAAAGAACTTTAGAAGGAGAACATCAACTACAAACAACGTTTGCAGAGTTGTGTTTTAGTTTACGAATTCTTCCGAAAGTGTCCACACATACGTAAAATACTTCTTTATACACGTATACACATAAATAATACATTTATAAGAATGGCAGTTGACAAAACAGTTTCAATTGTTCTTAAGACAATTTGTACACGCACTTTCATAGTATAAAGTAAAAAAGTTTTGAAAACATCTAAAAAAATTGTTTCTCATTATTATTCAATCACGAAATCATAAAACTTTTGTTGATGATGATATATTATGAAGGCATATGTTGACTGGAAAACATATATTTTTCTTGCCTATTTTGTGTATTCTGTCAAATTTTGCCTAATTAATAAAGTAGGTACGCCTATTTCATGTGATAGACAATTAACTGAATATTGAAAAAGTAACTACGGTCACACAACGCACTCTAACGTAACCTGAACAAACCAAATCAGGCAAGGTTAGGTTAAAATTGGGTTAGATTACACTGTACAGTTTCTTTTCCAGTATTCAATTAAATCAATTAAAACGCGTGAAATTCTTAGTTAAATCACAATTGTATATCAAAATCCAAATATGTATTACGCTTTTTCATTAAAATTGTCTAAATAAGTACCGCGTTTTAAATTAAATCATCATCATAACGTTGTCGGTCCTAGAACTGACTGGACACGCACTCCGCTTTTTATTATCCTGAGCTAATCTTCGCATTTCTTTAAAACTAGAACATCTCACATCCTTAATCATTTGTACAGTAACTCCTGTTTCTGTCTCTAACTAGCCATTCATACCTGCGAAGGTGTCCTACTAACCTATCTCGCCTATTTTTTATTGACTTCCATAAAGTCCTCTGTTCTCCTATTATTTCTAATACCTCTTAATTTCTAACCTTCTCTGTCCACGGTATCCTCATCATTCGCCTGTAACACCACATTTCTAACATTTTCTTTTCCGCCGCGCCCACCGTCCATGTTACGCACCCGTACAGCACCGCGTTCCAGACATACACTTTAACAATTTTCGAGTTTCTAATACTCAAAATCAGGCAATTATTCAAATTTTTCTATGCAAGAGTGAATTAACTTTACCTAAGTTAGTGAGGAAGAATTGTTATCAATTAATTTGAGGTGTTCTATAGTGGATGAAATTAATTCAAGTAATTAGTTCACTAATGCATTAACCCTAGAATCTTGTTTTACATTCATTTCATTAAAAGTTAAGCTATATTTTGCACTGCTTTTTGTTATAGGTACATGTCGTTATTCCTTCTGCTTTTTTGTACCTGATTCCCATAATTACCTATTACATAAAATTGGCAAGTCTGCCAATCCTAATTTCATAATTTTGAAAACTTTTTGGAGATTACATGAAATAAGTAAGTACATATTTACGTATATTCAGCTTAACATATTTATAACCTCAATTAAATTGTGTTTGACAAACATTAAACATTTACTTTATCTTAATAGACTAAAAACAGTCGTAAATGTTTAATGCATGAAATGATTTAATTTTTTTCATTTCCACTAGCGTCAATGCCATCAGTTGATGGACATAATAAGGTTTTACCTTATCTGAAGAAATGAGATGATAGAAACATTAAAATTCCATTAACTACAGCTAATAAGTCTTGAGAGAATGCACTGAAAAATTAAGATACGAAGAATAACTTCTACAATTAGTACTCAATAGATACACTGCAATGCAATAAAATTTAACCATCAAGGTACTTTTATACAGAGCGTCTGATATAGAACAATAAACAAGGTGTTTGGAGTGTCGAGGTTTGCAGATACATATGTGATATCTATCTATACAAAAAGTGCACAGTAACGATAAAGGGTGTCCTTGGAATATGGTAATTATGAAACAAATGCATATTCAGCAGGATAATGAAATAAATACAACTAATTCTTTGGACGTTCTTTTAATTCAATTATTATCTTATTTTTGAACATTTACATATTTTTGGGGTTATGTACCTCAAAACAAGGAGAAAACGGGAACCCTTATAGGATCATTGAGTTCTCCTTTTATCTGCCTGTCTGTCAATACTTTTTTTCTAAGGAATGCGTAATAGTATCAAGTTGAAATTAATATCAAATACTCCAGTCTGAAATCCCTTGGAGTTGTGAAAAAATATCAAACTTCAAAGCGCATATTTTGACACTACCAAGGGAATCAAAACCTGAGGGTACTTCCCGTTGACTTAGAATCATCAAATTTAACAAGAAGCAATTCTTAAGGAAAAAATCCGAAAACCATAAATTTAAATTACGTCAAAAAAAATAATTTTTTAATTGTAATTATATGTTTTGGGAGGAATTTAAAATATACTTGGAAAAAGCGTAAACAATCTTCAAGACTCGATTTTGTGACAATAATTGTACTCGATGATTTGCGATTGCTGTTATTTCCTAGTTTCGCATTTTAAGGTTGCACACCCGAAGGATTTAATGGAATCCTAAAATGCGTATGGTTCTGAAAACGCTGTCCGTCTGTATGTCAGTCTTCTAAACGAAATGATTTAAAATTCACCATGATATAAATATTAGTGTCCGAAAGAAAAAACATTTTTTTTAGCTTCATCTCGCATGAAAATACGTTAATTTAACATATTTTAATACGTAATGCTCACCAAAAATTCGAATAAAATTTCTTCAAGGATCATCCGAAATTTTTAAAAATATCATATTTTTATGCGAGATTAAAGCAAAAAAATATTTGTTTTCTGTTTCGGTCATCTTAATGTGTATTTTTCATCTACTTTCAAAAATTATATTCAGAATTATAAAAGCAGTACCTATACGTGTTAAACGTCATCAAAGGGCCTTGAAAAAAGGGAGCATTAAATTTTTTTTAAATTATATCTATGCTTGAGGGGGATAGATACCGTTGAGATAGTTTGTTTAATTTTTTTTTAACTCAATTTCATACTTTAGGATGGTCATTAATGTCATAATTTTTAGGAATCCTTTTAGACAGTTCCTTCGATTTTGTTGGTGATTTATCGAGCCTGGTTATGAAGTGCTGATGAGATCGTATATCACATCCGGTGGTTTCAATAAATTACTGAGCAAGAACTTAAACTTTTCGTATTTATTCCGAATAGTTTCGGAATTAAAAGGGGAATGATGTAGGTACCGACTTTTGTATATTTTTCAAATTATAATTTTAAATATGCTATTCAAAATTATCAACATTTTCTATCCACAAAATTTGATCATCCGCCTATAACTCCACATCCTAAACGCTTCTTACACATTCTTTTCCGTCACGTCCACCGTGATTAACAAATTGGTAAAGGCTTTTGCGGCCAGATAGGTAACTGTTTTTAGTTATCGGTTATCGATAACAAACAAATATCGATGATTATATTGATATATATTTGATAAATATCAGTAGTGATCGATTGATTGAAAACAAACAACTGATAATTATCGATATATCAATAACAATATTAACAACTGATAACCATCGACATCGACTATTGATATATCGACAACTATCGATATATTCGATAATTATCAGTAGTTATCAATACACTGATAATAATAAGCACCTATATAGATATATATATATGTTCATTTTTTATTGATAGTAGACATTGTTTCTAAACAAATCTGTAAACCATAAGTGTATAACTATTCCTTTAATTTATTTTTTCTTAGAAAATATCTAATTAAAAAAATATTATTATTATCATCGATATTAAGGCGTTTCAAAAAATTGAATATTTTGCTTTTCAATATTTTATATATTCAATGAGTATCGATAGTTATCAATATGTCGATACATCGGTACATATTCATTGATAAAATAAGTATTGATATATTGATAACTATCGATAATTATCGAATATATCGATATGCCTACTGACAACTATTGATAGTTATCGATAATTACAATACATCGATATTTTTGCTTAGCTCAGCGAGCAACTCTAACCGTCGACGACCTTTAGACCCTAATCAAGGAAGCACTAGAATGAGGAGGAAGGAACTTGCTTAATTTTCCTTTTCTTTGATTCTTATAAGTTAGATTATTTTAAAATGCTAATTAGTATAAAATATGTGGACTAACATGAGTAAGATTTACTAATATGCGACTATTCCAAACTTCAAGTTTCCACGGTTACTGGTTTCTGAGAAAATCAGCTGTAATAGAAAAACAGACGCAAGAGTGACTGATCGTGATGAGTTTCTGTTTTTTCCTTCACTGTATAAAACCCTATGAATTAATAAAACTAATTGAGTAGGTATCATATTAAAATAAATAATAATCTTAACGACGACCTTTGTTACGTCTCGACATTTTCGAATATCGTTATAAAATGATATCGCGCTATCTCGAAAATCTATTACCTACTTATACGTGTATTATTTATAGGTATTAGCATGCAAACTTGCGTCTTCTGTATGCTACGTACAAATCTACTGTATTGTGTGATCACAATCCTGACATTTACGTTGTGAACTTCGCGATCTACCACAAAAAAAAACTAGCTGCTCATCTGTTTTTCTGACGAATGAAAAAAATCTATTGAACACGAACCCATCTTCTTTAAATATGAATTATAAGACAGCTTAACACACAAAAAAGCAGGTAAAGCTGTAGATATGCTAGTTAAGAATTTTTAACACAAACAAGTCGCATGAAATTAGTAACAATCCCTGAATACTCTCTGTTAATTGCTTGTAAATAAGTTTAGACACTTAGTTAATTACTTTTAAAAGCAATTAAGGGTAACTAATTTATCTGATAATACCAATTTAGAGATAATAAAATCCGCACTATACTTATGTATTTAGTCGTAATATTGACAGAATTAATCGATTAATCTATGCATGTTTTGAAGAAATCCACAATTTTTAGATTTTTTATCCGTTCGTTCGTATGTTTGGCTAAATTTTAAGTCCAGTTTCAAAAAAGCAATATCTTTATAAATGTACACTAATGTGAGTTTCATAAAGTTCCATTGCAACTAATTATGTATGTAGAAGCTGAGGTATAAATTGACTTGGGTATGAAGAAATATACAAAATTATAATTTTAGCTATCGATGGATATGGTTGAATAATTGTAACTAATTTTTAATTCTCAACAAATATTCTTTATAAAGGTTTCTGCTATTTTCAAAAATAAATCTACTTTACTGTTAGACGAATTTCATATTTTGTGTTAAAACTTGTATATGGATGATAAATTATTAAGTCTAATCTTGTCATTACATATTAGACCATGGAAGACTTTTTATAAAGAGTAACTTTTTTTCATAAGAATAATAATAAAATATAATAGGAAATTAAAATATTTCCCATATGTTGTCAACTTAAGTAGATATACTGTATAAGAAGTTAGCAATAAAATCAAATACGGAGTTGAAATAATTAACTAAAACTTAGAATTTCCCATGAGTGCTTCCAAACATTTAAAAATCTAATAAACGTTTCGACACCCAAGGTGCCATTCTCAATTGGAGGGTGTCTCTGGGTAAGCAAAACTGACTGAAAACTAGGTAGAGATGCAGTATTACAATTTTCGAAGTGCATATTCGCAAAATTATATTGTGGAAAACTATGTGACCAAAATGCCTTTAAATATACATTTTGAGGTAAGAGGCTTTTCTAAGGATTATTGGATAAAAATTTCAAGTGTATTTAAAACTTCAGAGCAAAGTATACAATTACAATCCTTCCAAGAAATTTTTGTCTATTTAGCATATTTTTGAACTAATTACTAACCATGTGTCTAAAATGCCTTCAAAATTATACACTTTGAGGCACAAGACTCGTGTAAGGATTTCGGCGAATCCTTATGGAATAAAAACTTCAAGTGTACTTAAAACTTGAAAGCATGGGGGAATCCTTCCAAGTAATTATTGTTTACTTAGAATAATTTCGGATTACATAAAATTACTTTTCAAACTTCAAGGTCACTGTGTACCTAATTATCAGAGCATGTAAAATTATTATAACTACAATTAAAATTATAACGTATCCTTGTTCCCAACCCTTACCTTGAGCTTTAGCAGAAATTTTCAGCAGTCCCACGACGGTTGCAAACACAACCAGAAGTTCGTTATTTCCCATGTCTAACACCAAGTCCCCGAGGGTCACTTAGCATCCCAATCAACAATCACTTTCACTTTCAAACAAGCGAACACAAGACAAAAAGATAATTGAACAATCACACAAAATTCTCACTGTACATCAATAAAATCAACAACGGAACAAAACTGTCAGATCTCAGAAAAAAAAAATACGAAAAACGAAAAGGAAACAAATGAACTAGGTATTTAATTATTGTTGTCAACGCACATACTATTTGGTCGTACGTAACGGAGCATACCGGATGCGTTCAGTTGGCGAGAGTGCAGCGTGCCTCTGCTGTGGAAAACACGAACGAGCGAGTGGGGAAAAGCGTATCTACGCTCGCGTGGACCGACGTACCGTACGTATGCCACGTAACAGGCAAATGACGACTGACTGGAGGCAAGAGACAACGCTGCCGATGGTGAATAGGAGGTGGAGGCTCCGGGTGATAGGAAAGAAACGAGCGAGTGGTGGTAGTAGGCACATATGCGGCGCTAGAGATTGCGCGCGGCTGTGAATCCTGTTGCCTTTGCAGGAGTCCTGCGGAACTAGCGGCCGACTGATAGACGACTATGACGCCTATTTTCACACTTGGCGTTACTCGGAAAATTGCCAACGAAATACTACCCCCACTGAATGATTCTTGTTCTGTATCGACTTTGGATGCAGGCCAATTTATTACGTACGTATTGCGAATCTCTTATGTTTATGTTCATGCTGTAGGACCAATACTACTACAATCTTCTCATAAATTCTACCAAATATAGGTAAATAAACTATTTATCGTAATGATGTATTGTTGAAGATGTGAAAAGTGATTGTTACGATATACCTGAGAATAGAAAAACAGAAAGAGAAGGAGTAAAATATGAAACGATTGCCTCTTTCAAATGCCAAAGATAAACGTAAATATTTTTTTGAGAAATGCTTGAGAAAAAGAAGATACAATATAAAATAATATAATCATCATCTTAGGTCGTCAGTACTAAGACTGGTTGGACACGCACCACCACTCTTTCCTAATCTAAGCTAATTTTCGCATTTCCGTATAACTAAAACATCCCACATTCTTAACTATTTCTGATCAGTAATTTAATCTAGGTCTACAGCTATTCCTCTTAGCTCCTCTTTCTGCTTCTAATATGTCTAACTAGCCCTTCATGTTTGAAAACGTGTCTTATCAACCTATTTTGGTTTTGAGTATATGTTTGACTGTGTCACAATGTTGTTTATTACATTATCATCCCAAAAAAGAGAAAAATATCCAAAGGTGTTTCTGCCAAATGAGCCTCAGCTCAAAGCAAAGTGCATTACAGAACAATCGGCAATATCATTGATACTTTAGTGAGCACGAGTGTGTTTATGCGCGATCGGGCACACGTGTGCGTGAACGGCTTATCGATGCGCCGACTAGCCGCGGGCGTCTTTCTTTATGTACCTCCGTTTTGGGAAAGCAGTTCAAAGAAAAACTAAATGATCCGGATGTTTCTAGAGGGTTCCAGAAAGTAAACAAAAGAATATTTAAAGAAAGAGACGATCGCCAAGATGAGGAGAAATAAATTGACCGTTGCAGAAGTGAATCCAGAAATAAATTGACAGTGATAGCAGTGAAATAAATAGCGCAGTGAATAGTGATATATCAACA
>NW_020442435.1:294988-305108 GCF_000699045.2 Agrilus planipennis
GGCGCAAAGTAGAAAAGAACAGCACTAGGCCAGAAAAGGAAGGAGACAACTCTCGGCCAAACTCTTAACCGGTGAGGAGCGTATAATCCGTACAGTACTGCACGGAAAAATTGACCATTTTATCCACTAAAATTGCATTACTCAAATATGCTGTTATTGGTACCAATTACTACTGAAAATATCAACGAGATGTTTATTTATATTTGAAAACATATTAAAGGCTTTAACGCTTGTTCTCGACTCGCACATCTCATCTTTCTTACCCGAGCCACCACCCACATATTCCCACGAATCCTGATGGGAGGCTGAAGAGGGCCTATCGCCCTACCTTCCAGCATAGTCCGAAGGGATTGCCCGCCTACCAGCATTAGTGGCTGGTGGGAATGAAAAACCGAAAAGTTTCTTTTATACAGAATAGACACACCATCTTTTCATAGTGCGTTGCATTGCATGTGAAATTCACAGCATATTTAAAATGTGGTGGAGGCACCGGACGTCGTGCTCCTTCTTAAAAATAAACAAGAGCGCAATGTGCTACCTGGTACTAAAAGCTGTCCTGAAATATGGGAATCAGTCAAATGAAATAAACATCAAAAACAAATGAAGTCTAGGCTGTTATCATGATGAACTACCTGTTCAATTTAAAATCTTTTACAACATACAACGTACGTACTCTGCCATTAAATACTTCTGATATTATGCTAAAATTTCTGACCATGAAGACATTATTTAATACAACTCTTATTTAATTATATTTTTTTCCTCTTCTATTGCATCCATTTCCATAGCCTGTCTGAAAGATACTGTATGTACATCGGATGGGGCTTGTTTTGAAAATTTTTCAATTTTTATGCTATTTATGTGAAAAAGGGTTTGAATTAAAAAAGAAAGTATTCTGCAAGGTTCACGTCTTTATCTTAATATTAATTCCTGTTGATTTGTAAAGTAAGTTTCCTATTCTAAATAACATTCGGTTCTTGGGATTGAACAATATGAAAATTAAAATTAACAATAAGTTATCCGTTTTTGGTATATATTATTATTTAAAATGCAAAAATTAGACATCCACAATCAAAAATAATAGGGAACATTTTTCACAATACTGCAGCAGATGTTAAATAAATATTACAAAGATTACCGATAGACGTATGCTAAACATGATCTACCGAAAGATTACCCTCAGCGGTTGTATATATATTTATTTTCAAAATCATTTTTAGCGAAAATTACATAAAAATCGTACTTTACAACGATCTGTTTGGTTTTAGTGGCCGATCTTTATAATAAAAGTGGCTTTACACTGATTTTTGATGTCATGTCCCAAACCCAATTCCAAACAAAACTTAACTGTCAAAGTTATTTTCCTTCAAGGGAATCGGTGTCAAACAGGTACTATTTACCACTGCCTAACTCTTAGAGAAACTTTATTATTAAATACGTCTCTATGAGATCCAGAAAGAACAGCTTGATTTTGATAAGTTCATAATACACGCGAGATGACTAGAAGACTGGTAGAAGTCATTATTAAGAAATAACTTCGCAGGGCCTTATACGGGCTTTATTGACTTTTGATATTGAGGATCACATAGAGTTTGGAATTTCTTTCATAAATGATTCTCTTAGAAATACTAATCCACATTTTAACTTCTGAATTGAATTTAGCCTTGCCGAAAAGCGAACCCACTTTTATATCTAAACTAACTAATTATTAAGGAGCCGACTAAAAAACTGAGAAGGTAGCTAAGCTTATGTTAAATTTTCGCCTACCAAATGTTTTAATGTTTAATTTTAGTGGTCCATAAATGGAAAAAATCTATTCAAATACGTAAAAATAAAATCAAATTCGTTACGTTCTACTCATTTATGCTAAGATTATATTAAGTTCAGTTAATACGAACGTTATTATCTGGTGCTGCCTTCATTGGGATACTATAAGTAGCTTTCAGTTAAAAATAGCGATATTGTGTCTGCTTTTACTTGGTGAAGCCCTTTATACAGAAATAAACGCAATTATAAGCTAATATTTAGAAGTAATTGAAGTTGTGACTATAATTATTACGATTTCATCATCATCATCATAAGGTCGTCAGTCCTAAGACTAGTTGGACACGTACCTCCACTCTTTCCTATCCTGAGCTAATTTTCGCATTTCCCTAAAACTAGAACAGCCCACATCCTTAATTATTTGCGAACAGTAATCTAACCTAGGTCTGCCTCTATCCCTTCTAACTTCTGTTTCTAACCTAACCTAACTCCTGTTTCTGCCTCTAATATGTCTGTGACTAGACCTTCATGTCTGAGAAGGTGTCCTACCAACATATCTCGTCTATTTTGTTCTCCTATTCTTTCTAATGTCTCTTCACTTCTGACCTTTATGTGGAGTCTATTAATTGGTAAATGGACGATTTTTGGATGTATATTTATTCACTTTTTGAAGTCCCTGTTCTTTCTGTGTATTACATGCTGCAAGAGTCCAAATTCATTTTATTTTCGGTTACATATGAATATTTACAAGCAATTTTTCGCGTACGGTTAACAAGAAATAAGGGTAGTAGCAAAAAGTAACATTAACTCATAAGGTAATTATTTTATTTTCACTGTTTTTAATGTAAAAATCGNCTGACTCCCTTCCTAATATTTACTTCTCTACGTTGCATCCCCAGCTCTATAACTGCCTGTTGCTCTTTATACAAACTAAGTATCACTCTTCTATCTTTGTAATTCATCCCTACATTTTTAAGTATATTTAACATCTTGTCCCATTTAACATTGTCAAAAGCTTTCTCTAAATCTACAAATCCTATGTACGCACTCTTTCCTTTTTCTATCGTTTTCTCTATTGCTACCCGTAAAGCTAGAATGGCCTCCCGCATTCCTCTATTTCTTCTACACCCAAATTGATCTTCCCCTAATAGTTCTCCCGCCCTTTCTCATTTTTATTAAAAGTTAATTGTTTAATACCAAAAGCTCCATGCCACTAAGATATAGATAACTTATATTACAAATGGGATGGGTTAACGTAAAGGACAATATTTTTTTTATTTCGGACCACATGGGAACCCTAGGAAGCATAAACATTCAAAAATTGTCAAAACAGCGACGAACTTACATATATAGATAACAAAAAAAACGAAATCGGAAATCCTACGTAGACGCCCTCAGCACCATTCAACGTTTAACCTATTACAACCACGCCATTAAAAAAGCCAGTGTTCAGTTGCCTACTACCTTTCCTTTTTATCAGTCGGCTGAATTGTGCGAAATCGAACGTGAAATTTCCGAATCGTCTTTTATTAAAGCATTCTCCCCCATTCATTACAATTAATTTTTTTAAACATGCCAATTAGAAGCGGTAGCAATTATACTGCGGGAATCGAACGAGCCTTTTCTTGTGCCATCATCGTAAGTCACCAAAAAAAAAAAGCCAACCGCGATTAATGACTGTCGTAAAAGAGACAAGAAAACGAACGACGGTGTGCGGTTCTATCCCTAATAAAAAACTTCCGTTTCCGACAAAATGCGGATTACCGCTTCGCGGGCCGACAAAGGGGATCACGCGGTCACGCCCGGAAATTATACCCGAAGAATCAATCCAATTCCCGAAGCTCAAAGCGTTCGTCTATACGTCCGTTCGTTTCTCTTATTAGCCGCGTTAAAGAAAGTACCTACGACAATGATATATTGCACTACTTAAAGTTTTGCGTTGGCCTTTAATTTTATCGTACATTACCAATGGTAGTCGTAAAACTTCTTTTGAGGTTAGATGTTGCATTATATTTTGCTTTGTAAGAGTATCGCGAAGTTGCGGAACACATTAAAGTTTTAATTAAATATCACGTTTACCGAGCTCCGCTAGGGTACCTAAATCATACATCGTAGCTGTAGGTGTGTACTGGATTGCGTTTACTATAGCGAAGAACACTACAGATAACAGCAGTATGCTCTAGGAAGCTGCATTTAAGACCCAGAAGCACGGAGTTAGATCAACTGACCACCGACCTCAAAGTCGTATCGTATACATAGTCAGACCACCTAAACCGATTTTGTTTACGGTTTTAGTGGATTTTAAAGTATTTTTTATGTTATGTCCAAAACTTGACCTTATGCATAAGCCTTGACGTGCTGGGGTTAAATTGACAGTGGATTTGTATTCACTGACCCCTAAATCATACAGTATACATAGACGGACCACCCAGACCGATTTTTTTACGATTTTAGTGGACTTTGAAATGTTTTTTGAGGTTATGCTTAAGCCTTGACGTATTGGGGTTAAATTGACCGTGGATTTGGATTAACTGTTTCCTACATCATACAGTATACATAGTTGGGCCACCTACACCGATTTTGTTTACGATTTTAGTGGACTTTACAATGTTTTTTGAGGTTATGCCTAAGCCTTGACGTGCTAGGGTTAAGTTGACCGTGAAATTGGATTTACTGACCGCTAAATCATACAATATACATAGTAGGACCACCTAAACTGATTTTGTTTACGGTTTTAGTGGATTTTGAAATGTTTTTTGAGGTGATGCCTAAGCCTTGACGCGTTGGGGTTAAATTGACTTTGGATTTGGATTAACTGACCCTAAAATCGTACGGTATATTTTGTTTAAGGTTTCAGCGAATTTTGAAGTGTTCTTTGAGGTTATGCTCAAACCCTGACGTGTTGAGGTTAAATTGAACTAGGATGTGGATTCAGTAGCCTCAAAAGTATACGGTATGCATAGTCAGATCCCAAAAATTGTAACAGTAATTAACTGAGAGGTATTACACCCACTGCGAATCTCTAGAGTTAAAAGAAAAAGAACAAAATGCGAAATCAAGACAATTCCTTTAATTATGAAAGCTGCTGCCACGATTCAAAGCATCTCTTGTCCAATTATGAAACTGATTTGTTTTTGTACAGTGTATACCTACCATGTATGTTTTATCCGCGTCGGGAGAGTACACAACACGGACGTGTAACGTTTTTGTGCAAAAATTAATAGCTTCCAGAGTGCAGACATATTGTACACACACGTAGATACAGACACGAATTTGTGTGGATATATGTATGTGTTGTTTGCGTAACTACAATAACACTATTATTTTCCAGGATACGATACTGTTAAAATCTACTATTTACTTCTATGTGGTCGTTTTTTGAACGAGAATATAAAATGCACAACGATTGTGTAATATCTACCGGTGTATACGAACTAAATGAAACAAGCAAAAATTAACAAACACAAAGCTTGTTTTGTTGCTTTTTTCTTTTAGAATACGCTTTTCATCTCTTTATAATTTTGTTTTTGTTTGTACTGTTTGCGGCAAGAGAAATTCTCGAATATGATGCCGACTTAATTATGAATTTATTAAAACTTTATATCTATTTCAGTTATTGTAGTACTAAAGAGTATATTTATAAACTAGACGGATAATAACAAAGAACTCAGCGTAGAAATAACAAAAGTAAATTCTGATAAAATAAAGACATTTATTCAGATTTAACTTCAAAGACGTTCTTTCCTTCCTTTCTATTAATTAATAGTGACTTTTAAATGATTAATCTATGTTTTAGACCAAAGCCTTCTTTATACAGGTAAAGCAAGAAGTTAACCGAACGCAGAAACTACACATTTTTGTCGCCTTTTTTTTTCATATCATACAAGCGCAATTACACAATTTGTTTCAATATATTTTGTCAGCCACGTCTACTTGAAAATATCACCTACTTTTCTGAAAACTGATCTTGACTCACTGAACCCTCAAAATCTTCTGAACAAAACGTAACACCCCTCAAAAGCTTTAAATTGCATCTACTGGACTTATTTGTATGAAAAGATGACTGAAGATAGAGCTGTCTGCGACGCGCTGATGAAATCCAAAATGATCGAATTCGCGATCCGCGTCTGGCATTTTCGACAGAATACAGACCACTTCGAATTATTTTATTCAAGGATGTGGATGTTCTAGTTTTAGGGAAATGTAAAGATTAGCTCGGGCTAGGAAGGAGTGGAGTTACGTAACAAACCAGTCTCAGGACTGACGACCTTATGATGATGACTTGTTTTCTTGATATACAATTGAAAAATACAATACTGTCATTATTTTTGGAGATTTATAATAAAAGACAAGAAAAAAGGAAAGGCGTTTGTTCAAAAGTAAACATTCCCAGAATTAAGCCTAGAAATGCGTAAACTTTTTAATGGTTATAAATCCTCAGAAGACTACAGTTAGGTGAATCAACTAATTGTTTCGATTAATTTTTTGTCTGCATTAAGCCGTTACAATAGTCAACCATCGAAAATTCTCATGTAACGATGACAACATGGTAACCGTATCGTATTACGTTATTTATAAAGAATTTCTTTTATTTTTATAAATGTAATACATTTATAGACGGCAAATATTATTATAAAAACTTAACTGTAATTTGTTTATTGTTATACTGGAAAATAAACCATGAAGTTTCAAACAAAAAAAATGCAGAAGAGACGAAGTTATCTATTTATCATTTATTAATCTTAATCTTATTCCTGCTGTTCATAAATGATTTTGAGTGCTGTCGAAGTCGATACTTCTTTAATTGTGCCACACAAAATCATGAAATGAGGTTCTTCATCAGGTGAATAATTGGTTTAATTGCAATTATCTATACTTGAGCAATTGTAAAACAAATTATATGAGATTCCATACTATCCAAAGCATAAAGGTAAGGAAAATAAATATTAGTAACGGTAAAAACAATGAGATACATAAAATTCCTGGGAGTTACCACTGACACAACATTTAGCTGGAAAAATCACTGCCAAAATGTAATCTCAAAATTGTCGGTCACGTGCTACCTAATAATAAACGTTAAACAAATACAACAGAAGAGCTATACCTTATATGTATACCGCACTCCTGATGTCTACCGTATGAAACCTACTACTGGGGATCCTCTGGAAATAAAAAAATCTACACTTTTGGATGTTTCATTCCCACCAGCCACTAATGCTGGACTACGCCGGAAGGTAGGCCGGAAGGACCTCTTCAGCCTCCTTTCACGAATCGTGGGAATTTGTGGGTGGTGGTTCGGATGAGAAAGATGAGACGGACGAAATGAAGACAGAAGAGAATGAAAGATTATCTGTGGAATATTACTGTCTCAGAATTTGCCTAAGTGATCAAAGGAAACCATAAAAAAACTTGGACCAAGGCAGACGGACCCGGAATCGAATCAGCGTCTTCTCGAATACTAAGCAATGTTCTAAATTTCTAAGCCATGCTGCTGGGTCCTCTGGAGATGCTCTGTAATGGTACTAGCCATACTTAAAGTACAAAAAAGAATCGTATGGCGCATGTCGGGAATTAACCAAAAGACTCCGTAATACGATACAGTAACCATGTTGTCATTGCTACGCGACAATTTTCGATGGTTAACTATTGTAACAGCTTCATAAATAAATTATCCTATAGATAACCTAAAATCGTTAGTTGTTGTTTTAGAATTTGTTCTTGGTGGTAAATAGAATAGATCAACTAATCTAGATGATTGGGTAGATGCATTAAATGTTAAATAATACCACTTTAACAACATGAGGCAATCAGTGTTGTTATTAAAAATTTATATATTTAAAATATAAAAATTATCTCATCATCATCATCATAAGGTCGTCAGTCCTAAGACTGGTTGGACACGCACCTCCACTCTTTCCTATCTTGCGCTAATCTTCGCATTTCCCTAAAGCTAGAGCAACCCGTATGCTTAACTAATTGCGCACAGTAATCTAATCTAGGTCTACCTCTAGCCCTCCTAACATCCGTTTCTGCCTCTATAATGCTAATGATGCAATGACGGCATTCATTTGCCGTATCGCTTTATCACCGAGTATCTTTTAGCTTCGAAGCTACTACAGTCGAACCTAGATAAATGTGAGCTCAAGGGACCGCGATCTGTTTTTCTCTTATAGAGGTTTCTCACTAACCCGAGTTTCTAGCTTACAGAGTTACAGGAGGAATTTGTCTCACTTATAGGTTTGACAATACATTGAGTTTTCGTTAAGACATGAGGCAGTACAGGATCTTTCTTCGCAATTGCTTTTATGAACTGACTGTTATAAGATTGATAAACAAGTCGGTACGCACATTTGGCTATAATAAAATAATAAAGACTTACTCGGTCGTTCGCAGATTTGGTCATTCGAATGAAATAAGAGTCTCTTGAAATTTATGACGAGTCAAAAAATAGCAACAGTAAACTGTCGCTTATAGAGGTATACGAGGGTGGATTGATAAGTTTCCGGCCTAACCAAGAGATGACGCCACTAGGCCTACCTTGAGGTGACATTCTATAGTACCATCCTTGGATAGCTTGTAGCTANCTTTCGTCCGATTTCTTTTATCTAAATCTCTACGTTCGCATTCACATGTTAATTCATTAATCTATTAAGGTTATTTTTGCATTGGTTGGCACCGACTCCAAAAATTTCGATCTTATTTGTTCTCATTAGACCCACAGACAGTAAATATGATGTAAGATCGAAGTTTGGTATTTTTCATAAATTCCTGACCAAGAACTTAAACATTCCTTTAGAAAGGGTAAAAAGGTTTCTGCCTCTGTCCAATAGATTGTCATATAAATAAATCCTTTCTAAAAGTCTACCTGGCATTTCATTTTCAAATTTATCTTTTTGAAGATCATAACAGCAGCATCCTTCCGAATTTTCATTTATGAACTTTAGAAGTCCACTGAATTATTTATTAAAACTGTATTGCTTTGAAAGTTTGGCCCCTTTCCTAATTTATTGCGCTATTAAGCGAGTTTAAAGGCCTATCTGGAAAAATAAGAAAACTTAAATTTCTTCTCCAATATTTCTGAAAACCAATTTTCATTTCATCACATTTTTGAAGTTATAAAACTTTTCTTCATAAAGGCAGGCACAGGATAAACATTCAATTATTATCTTATTTTTGAACATTTACATATTTTTGGGGTTATGTACCTCAAAACAAGGAGAAAACGGGAACCCTTATAGGATCATTGAGTTCTCCTTTTATCTGCCTGTCTGTCAATACTTTTTTTCTAAGGAATGCGTAATAGTATCAAGTTGAAATTAATATCAAATACTCCAGTCTGAAATCCCTTGGAGTTGTGAAAAAATATCAAACTTCAAAGCGCATATTTTGACACTACCAAGGGAATCAAAACCTGAGGGTACTTCCCGTTGACTTAGAATCATCAAATTTAACAAGAAGCAATTCTTAAGGAAAAAATCCGAAAACCATAAATTTAAATTACGTCAAAAAAAATAATTTTTTAATTGTAATTATATGTTTTGGGAGGAATTTAAAATATACTTGGAAAAAGCGTAAACAATCTTCAAGACTCGATTTTGTGACAATAATTGTACTCGATGATTTGCGATTACTGTTATTTCCTAGTTTCGCATTTTAAGGTTGCACACCCGAAGGATTTAATGGAATCCTAAAATGCGTATGGTTCTGAAAACGCTGTCCGTCTGTATGTCAGTCTTCTAAACGAAATGATTTAAAATTCACCATGATATAAATATTAGTGTCCGAAAGAAAAAACATTTTTTTTAGCTTCATCTCGCATGAAAATACGTTAATTTAACATATTTTAATACGTAATGCTCACCAAAAATTCGAATAAAATTTCTTCAAGGATCATCCGAAATTTTTAAAAATATCATATTTTTATGCGAGATTAAAGCAAAAAAATATTTGTTTTCTGTTTCGGTCATCTTAATGTGTATTTTTCATCTACTTTCAAAAATTATATTCAGAATTATAAAAGCAGTACCTATACGTGTTAAACGTCATCAAAGGGCCTTGAAAAAAGGGAGCATTAAATTTTTTTTAAATTATATCTATGCTTGAGGGGGATAGATACCGTTGAGATAGTTTGTTTAATTTTTTTTTAACTCAATTTCATACTTTAGGATGGTCATTAATGTCATAATTTTTAGGAATCCTTTTAGACAGTTCCTTCGATTTTGTTGGTGATTTATCGAGCCTGGTTATGAAGTGCTGATGAGATCGTATATCACATCCGGTGGTTTCAATAAATTACTGAGCAAGAACTTAAACTTTTCGTATTTATTCCGAATAGTTTCGGAATTAAAAGGGGAAT
>NW_020442435.1:305728-377692 GCF_000699045.2 Agrilus planipennis
ATCATCATCATCATCATAAGGTCATCAGTCCTAAGACTGGTTGGACACGTACCTCCACTCTTTCCTATCCTGAGCTAATTTTCGCATTTCCCTAAAACTAGAACAGCCCACATCCTTAATTATTTGCGAACAGTAATCTAACCTAGGTCTGCCTCTATCCCTTCTAACTTCTGTTTCTAACCTAACCTAACTCCTGTTTCTGCCTCTAATATGTCTGTGACTAGACCTTCATGTCTGAGAAGGTGTCCTACCAACATATCTCGTCTATTTTGTTCTCCTATTCTTTCTAATGTCTCTTCACTTCTGACCTTTATGTGGAGTCTATTAATTGGTAAATGGACGATTTTTGGATGTATATTTATTCACTTTTTGAAGTCCCTGTTCTTTCTGTGTATTACATGCTGCAAGAGTCCAAATTCATTTTATTTTCGGTTACATATGAATATTTACAAGCAATTTTTCGCGTACGGTTAACAAGAAATAAGGGTAGTAGCAAAAAGTAACATTAACTCATAAGGTAATTATTTTATTTTCACTGTTTTTAATGTAAAAATCGTAATGTGTCACGCGTATACTGACGACATGTCTACCTGCTATTACTGAAGTAAAGCAGGCGTGTGCTATGTGGTTCGAATATGTGCCTGTAAACGTTTCCGACAAACTTGTTAATTGTTAGCTAAAATACACATATACACAAATACATACATACATGCATGCAAACAAGCACATACATCCACCAAATTAGTGAATCCCGTTTCAGTTTCCGTTTTGTTTCGAAACTATTAGGTGTTTCTCAAGACACCATTGACGTATTATCTGATTCAAGTTTAATTACATGCTCTTGTTTTGAAACAGTTCTCTGTTATTGTACAATGCAATGTACCTATACATATACATATGCCTAACGGTAAGGAACATGTAAGGATATACTTAATATATTCCAGTATATGAGGCATAGGTAGATGTGTGTGTATGTGTTACATATGCATGTTTATCAAAATTATTTACTTTCAAAAGTTTTAAAAGTATAAAGACTGCACCAGTCTTGGTATTGGTCTTACTTATTTAATCTTTTACTTATATTTTTTGAAGTGAAACATTTTTATAGACAGTGGACGAAAAGTGTAACGTCATGCGTCACGTCACGCGCTACGTGTGACCCTTGGTGGATATGTCCAAAAGGAGTCATTTTAATAGTAACCTACTGTTAGTATACTTCATTTAGTTTCTCTACCGATGTGACCTTTAGTTTGACCGGCGCAAAGTAGAAAAGAACAGCACTAGGCCAGAAAAGGAAGGAGACAACTCTCGGCCAAACTCTTAACCGGTGAGGAGCGTATAATCCGTACAGTACTGCACGGAAAAATTGACCATTTTATCCACTAAAATTGCATTACTCAAATATGCTGTTATTGGTACCAATTACTACTGAAAATATCAACGAGATGTTTATTTATATTTGAAAACATATTAAAGGCTTTAACGCTTGTTCTCGACTCGCACATCTCATCTTTCTTACCCGAGCCACCACCCACATATTCCCACGAATCCTGATGGGAGGCTGAAGAGGGCCTATCGCCCTACCTTCCAGCATAGTCCGAAGGGATTGCCCGCCTACCAGCATTAGTGGCTGGTGGGAATGAAAAACCGAAAAGTTTCTTTTATACAGAATAGACACACCATCTTTTCATAGTGCGTTGCATTGCATGTGAAATTCACAGCATATTTAAAATGTGGTGGAGGCACCGGACGTCGTGCTCCTTCTTAAAAATAAACAAGAGCGCAATGTGCTACCTGGTACTAAAAGCTGTCCTGAAATATGGGAATCAGTCAAATGAAATAAACATCAAAAACAAATGAAGTCTAGGCTGTTATCATGATGAACTACCTGTTCAATTTAAAATCTTTTACAACATACAACGTACGTACTCTGCCATTAAATACTTCTGATATTATGCTAAAATTTCTGACCATGAAGACATTATTTAATACAACTCTTATTTAATTATATTTTTTTCCTCTTCTATTGCATCCATTTCCATAGCCTGTCTGAAAGATACTGTATGTACATCGGATGGGGCTTGTTTTGAAAATTTTTCAATTTTTATGCTATTTATGTGAAAAAGGGTTTGAATTAAAAAAGAAAGTATTCTGCAAGGTTCACGTCTTTATCTTAATATTAATTCCTGTTGATTTGTAAAGTAAGTTTCCTATTCTAAATAACATTCGGTTCTTGGGATTGAACAATATGAAAATTAAAATTAACAATAAGTTATCCGTTTTTGGTATATATTATTATTTAAAATGCAAAAATTAGACATCCACAATCAAAAATAATCGACGTTTATTAAAAAAAAGCATATACAAATGTATTTTATTTTTGGTCATTACATTAAATAATATTGACGATGAAGATTATCCAAAAAGTTCACAAACATATGAAAGATATGGATAAAATGAGATCTGAATATAGATTTTTTTATATCATTATCTCAACCTCACAGTTTTATTAGAAAATTGAAATTAAAAGCCTACTGATATTTAATGACTGATCCATTAGACTAGAATTGTAATGATATTATAAAGAGGTTGGTTAAATAAACATAGAACTTAGAATATGGCAGAAAGCACCGTTATGTTTATGGAAGAACACAGTAATGGTATTTTAATTAAAAACGAGAACAGTTTATAATTCAGCTCCCATTAGAATTAAAAAAGTAAAACAAAATTTTTTTTTGGAAAACAATAAAAAGTAAAATTTGCAATCTGCCTCATGAAAAATGAAGATTGGAAAAACTTTGGCGGTTGTTATAGAACAAACAAAATAACTCAAACCCCAACGCCAAAACACAACACTTTAGTTGTCAGAAGCACTTTTCGGTAACAAGGTTACCTTCTTCAGGGGCTGAAGTGAACTAGTGTCGTGTTTTGGCGTTGGGGTTTGAGCTATTTTGTTTGTTCTACTTCATGAAACTCTAATATTATAATAGCTAAAACTATGAAAATATTGTAAGAAATATCTACTATTGTTCATCTAGATTTACTAATTTTTTTTTCATTTTTCATCATCACCATAAGGTCATCAGTCCTAAGACTGGTTGGACACGTACCTCCACTCTTTCCTATCCTGAGCTAAACTTCGCATTTCCCTAAAACTAGAACAGCCCACATCCTTAACTATTTGCGAAGAGTAATCTAATCTAGGTCTACCTCTACCCCTCCTAACTCCTGTTTCTGCCTCTAATATGTCTCTGACTAGACCTTCATGCCTGAGAAGGTGTCCTACCAACCTATCTCGCCTATTTTTTATTGACTTCCATAGAGTCCTCTGTTCTCCTATTCTTTCCAATACCTCTTCATTTCTAACCTTTTCTACCCACGATATCCTCATCATCCGCCTATAACACCACATTTCGAACGCTTCTAACCTTTTCTTTTCCGCCGCTCCCACTGTCCATGTTTCGCACCCGTACAACGCCGTGCTCCAAACATACACCTTTAACAACCTTTTTCGAATTTCTAAATTAACCGTTCGCGAGCATAGAAGTGACTTCTTTTTATTAAAGGCGACACGACCCTGCGCTATCCTCTGCTTTATATCCCTACTACTCCTTCCATCCTCACTTATCTGACTTCCTAGGTATCTAAAATCAGCCACTTCTTCTAATTTTTCGTCTCCTATCTTTATATTCGCTCTTTCCCTACTTTTTCTTCCCTTGCATATCAGTATTTTAGTTTTACTTTTATTTATTTTCATACAGTACTGATCTGTCAGTACCGCTTCCATTTTATTTAAAGCTATCTCTAGGTCCTCCTTGCTAGATGCTAATACTGCTATATCATCTGCAAATCTAAGCATACTAATCTTTTGCCCTTGCACATCTATCCCTACAGTTGTACTGTCTTTAATGATGTTGATGGCGTCTTCGATGTATAGATTAAAAAGTAGCGGTGACAGTGTGCATCCCTGCCTGACTCCCTTCCTAATATTTACTTCTCTACGTTGCATCCCCAGCTCTATAACTGCCTGTTGCTCTTTATACAAACTAAGTATCACTCTTCTATCTTTGTAATTCATCCCTACATTTTTAAGTATATTTAACATCTTGTCCCATTTAACATTGTCAAAAGCTTTCTCTAAATCTACAAATCCTATGTACGCACTCTTTCCTTTTTCTATCGTTTTCTCTATTGCTACCCGTAAAGCTAGAATGGCCTCCCGCATTCCTCTATTTCTTCTACACCCAAATTGATCTTCCCCTAATAGTTCTCCCGCCCTTTCTCATTTTTATTAAAAGTTAATTGTTTAATACCAAAAGCTCCATGCCACTAAGATATAGATAACTTATATTACAAATGGGATGGGTTAACGTAAAGGACAATATTTTTTTTATTTCGGACCACATGGGAACCCTAGGAAGCATAAACATTCAAAAATTGTCAAAACAGCGACGAACTTACATATATAGATAACAAAAAAAACGAAATCGGAAATCCTACGTAGACGCCCTCAGCACCATTCAACGTTTAACCTATTACAACCACGCCATTAAAAAAGCCAGTGTTCAGTTGCCTACTACCTTTCCTTTTTATCAGTCGGCTGAATTGTGCGAAATCGAACGTGAAATTTCCGAATCGTCTTTTATTAAAGCATTCTCCCCCATTCATTACAATTAATTTTTTTAAACATGCCAATTAGAAGCGGTAGCAATTATACTGCGGGAATCGAACGAGCCTTTTCTTGTGCCATCATCGTAAGTCACCAAAAAAAAAAAGCCAACCGCGATTAATGACTGTCGTAAAAGAGACAAGAAAACGAACGACGGTGTGCGGTTCTATCCCTAATAAAAAACTTCCGTTTCCGACAAAATGCGGATTACCGCTTCGCGGGCCGACAAAGGGGATCACGCGGTCACGCCCGGAAATTATACCCGAAGAATCAATCCAATTCCCGAAGCTCAAAGCGTTCGTCTATACGTCCGTTCGTTTCTCTTATTAGCCGCGTTAAAGAAAGTACCTACGACAATGATATATTGCACTACTTAAAGTTTTGCGTTGGCCTTTAATTTTATCGTACATTACCAATGGTAGTCGTAAAACTTCTTTTGAGGTTAGATGTTGCATTATATTTTGCTTTGTAAGAGTATCGCGAAGTTGCGGAACACATTAAAGTTTTAATTAAATATCACGTTTACCGAGCTCCGCTAGGGT
This sequence comes from Agrilus planipennis, assembly GCF_000699045.2. Taxonomy (NCBI): domain Eukaryota; kingdom Metazoa; phylum Arthropoda; class Insecta; order Coleoptera; family Buprestidae; genus Agrilus; species Agrilus planipennis. The sequence goes on from NW_020442435.1 coordinate 310,940, forward strand.
ACCTAAATCATACATCGTAGCTGTAGGTGTGTACTGGATTGCGTTTACTATAGCGAAGAACACTACAGATAACAGCAGTATGCTCTAGGAAGCTGCATTTAAGACCCAGAAGCACGGAGTTAGATCAACTGACCACCGACCTCAAAGTCGTATCGTATACATAGTCAGACCACCTAAACCGATTTTGTTTACGGTTTTAGTGGATTTTAAAGTATTTTTTATGTTATGTCCAAAACTTGACCTTATGCATAAGCCTTGACGTGCTGGGGTTAAATTGACAGTGGATTTGTATTCACTGACCCCTAAATCATACAGTATACATAGACGGACCACCCAGACCGATTTTTTTACGATTTTAGTGGACTTTGAAATGTTTTTTGAGGTTATGCTTAAGCCTTGACGTATTGGGGTTAAATTGACCGTGGATTTGGATTAACTGTTTCCTACATCATACAGTATACATAGTTGGGCCACCTACACCGATTTTGTTTACGATTTTAGTGGACTTTACAATGTTTTTTGAGGTTATGCCTAAGCCTTGACGTGCTAGGGTTAAGTTGACCGTGAAATTGGATTTACTGACCGCTAAATCATACAATATACATAGTAGGACCACCTAAACTGATTTTGTTTACGGTTTTAGTGGATTTTGAAATGTTTTTTGAGGTGATGCCTAAGCCTTGACGCGTTGGGGTTAAATTGACTTTGGATTTGGATTAACTGACCCTAAAATCGTACGGTATATTTTGTTTAAGGTTTCAGCGAATTTTGAAGTGTTCTTTGAGGTTATGCTCAAACCCTGACGTGTTGAGGTTAAATTGAACTAGGATGTGGATTCAGTAGCCTCAAAAGTATACGGTATGCATAGTCAGATCCCAAAAATTGTAACAGTAATTAACTGAGAGGTATTACACCCACTGCGAATCTCTAGAGTTAAAAGAAAAAGAACAAAATGCGAAATCAAGACAATTCCTTTAATTATGAAAGCTGCTGCCACGATTCAAAGCATCTCTTGTCCAATTATGAAACTGATTTGTTTTTGTACAGTGTATACCTACCATGTATGTTTTATCCGCGTCGGGAGAGTACACAACACGGACGTGTAACGTTTTTGTGCAAAAATTAATAGCTTCCAGAGTGCAGACATATTGTACACACACGTAGATACAGACACGAATTTGTGTGGATATATGTATGTGTTGTTTGCGTAACTACAATAACACTATTATTTTCCAGGATACGATACTGTTAAAATCTACTATTTACTTCTATGTGGTCGTTTTTTGAACGAGAATATAAAATGCACAACGACTGTGTAATATCTACCGGTGTATACGAACTAAATGAAACAAGCAAAAATTAACAAACCCAAAGCTTGTTTTGTTGCTTTTTTCTTTTAGAATACGCTTTTCATCTCTTTATAATTTTGTTTTTGTTTGTACTGTTTGCGGCAAGAGAAATTCTCGAATATGATGCCGACTTAGGTTCGTGTCCAGCCAGTCTTAGGACTAACGACCTTATAATGATTATGAAATGTAACAACTGTAAATTAACAATAAACGCATAGGGAACATTTTTCACAATACTGCAGCAGATGTTAAATAAATATTACAAAGATTACCGATAGACGTATGCTTAAACATGATCTACCGAAAGATTACCCTCAGCGGTTGTATATATATTTATTTTCAAAATCATTTTTAGCGAAAATTACATAAAAATCGTACTTTAGCAGAAACTACACATTTTTGTCGCCTTTTTTTTTCATATCATACAAGCGCAATTACACAATTTGTTTCAATATATTTTGTCAGCCACGTCTACTTGAAAATATCACCTACTTTTCTGAAAACTGATCTTGACTCACTGAACCCTCAAAATCTTCTGAACAAAACGTAACACCCCTCAAAAGCTTTAAATTGCATCTACTGGACTTATTTGTATGAAAAGATGACTGAAGATAGAGCTGTCTGCGACGCGCTGATGAAATCCAAAATGATCGAATTCGCGATCCGCGTCTGGCATTTTCGACAGAATACAGACCACTTCGAATTATTTTATTCAAGGATGTGGATGTTCTAGTTTTAGGGAAATGTAAAGATTAGCTCGGGCTAGGAAGGAGTGGAGTTACGTAACAAACCAGTCTCAGGACTGACGACCTTATGATGATGACTTGTTTTCTTGATATACAATTGAAAAATACAATACTGTCATTATTTTTGGAGATTTATAATAAAAGACAAGAAAAAAGGAAAGGCGTTTGTTCAAAAGTAAACATTCCCAGAATTAAGCCTAGAAATGCGTAAACTTTTTAATGGTTATAAATCCTCAGAAGACTACAGTTAGGTGAATCAACTAATTGTTTCGATTAATTTTTTGTCTGCATTAAGCCGTTACAATAGTCAACCATCGAAAATTCTCATGTAACGATGACAACATGGTAACCGTATCGTATTACGTTATTTATAAAGAATTTCTTTTATTTTTATAAATGTAATACATTTATAGACGGCAAATATTATTATAAAAACTTAACTGTAATTTGTTTATTGTTATACTGGAAAATAAACCATGAAGTTTCAAACAAAAAAAATGCAGAAGAGACGAAGTTATCTATTTATCATTTATTAATCTTAATCTTATTCCTGCTGTTCATAAATGATTTTGAGTGCTGTCGAAGTCGATACTTCTTTAATTGTGCCACACAAAATCATGAAATGAGGTTCTTCATCAGGTGAATAATTGGTTTAATTGCAATTATCTATACTTGAGCAATTGTAAAACAAATTATATGAGATTCCATACTATCCAAAGCATAAAGGTAAGGAAAATAAATATTAGTAACGGTAAAAACAATGAGATACATAAAATTCCTGGGAGTTACCACTGACACAACATTTAGCTGGAAAAATCACTGCCAAAATGTAATCTCAAAATTGTCGGTCACGTGCTACCTAATAATAAACGTTAAACAAATACAACAGAAGAGCTATACCTTATATGTATACCGCACTCCTGATGTCTACCGTATGAAACCTACTACTGGGGATCCTCTGGAAATAAAAAAATCTACACTTTTGGATGTTTCATTCCCACCAGCCACTAATGCTGGACTACGCCGGAAGGTAGGCCGGAAGGACCTCTTCAGCCTCCTTTCACGAATCGTGGGAATTTGTGGGTGGTGGTTCGGATGAGAAAGATGAGACGGACGAAATGAAGACAGAAGAGAATGAAAGATTATCTGTGGAATATTACTGTCTCAGAATTTGCCTAAGTGATCAAAGGAAACCATAAAAAAACTTGGACCAAGGCAGACGGACCCGGAATCGAATCAGCGTCTTCTCGAATACTAAGCAATGTTCTAAATTTCTAAGCCATGCTGCTGGGTCCTCTGGAGATGCTCTGTAATGGTACTAGCCATACTTAAAGTACAAAAAAGAATCGTATGGCGCATGTCGGGAATTAACCAAAAGACTCCGTAATACGATACAGTAACCATGTTGTCATTGCTACGCGACAATTTTCGATGGTTAACTATTGTAACAGCTTCATAAATAAATTATCCTATAGATAACCTAAAATCGTTAGTTGTTGTTTTAGAATTTGTTCTTGGTGGTAAATAGAATAGATCAACTAATCTAGATGATTGGGTAGATGCATTAAATGTTAAATAATACCACTTTAACAACATGAGGCAATCAGTGTTGTTATTAAAAATTTATATATTTAATTAAAGATGAAATTTAAATAATTAAAATATAAAAATTATCTCATCATCATCATCATAAGGTCGTCAGTCCTAAGACTGGTTGGACACGCACCTCCACTCTTTCCTATCTTGCGCTAATCTTCGCATTTCCCTAAAGCTAGAGCAACCCGTATGCTTAACTAATTGCGCACAGTAATCTAATCTAGGTCTACCTCTAGCCCTCCTAACATCCGTTTCTGCCTCTATAATGCTAATGATGCAATGACGGCATTCATTTGCCGTATCGCTTTATCACCGAGTATCTTTTAGCTTCGAAGCTACTACAGTCGAACCTAGATAAATGTGAGCTCAAGGGACCGCGATCTGTTTTTCTCTTATAGAGGTTTCTCACTAACCCGAGTTTCTAGCTTACAGAGTTACAGGAGGAATTTGTCTCACTTATAGGTTTGACAATACATTGAGTTTTCGTTAAGACATGAGGCAGTACAGGATCTTTCTTCGCAATTGCTTTTATGAACTGACTGTTATAAGATTGATAAACAAGTCGGTACGCACATTTGGCTATAATAAAATAATAAAGACTTACTCGGTCGTTCGCAGATTTGGTCATTCGAATGAAATAAGAGTCTCTTGAAATTTATGACGAGTCAAAAAATAGCAACAGTAAACTGTCGCTTATAGAGGTATACGAGGGTGGATTGATAAGTTTCCGGCCTAACCAAGAGATGACGCCACTAGGCCTACCTTGAGGTGACATTCTATAGTACCATCCTTGGATAGCTTGTAGCTATAGTTTCAGCCCGATCTCCTTGCTAGTGTAGGTTTGACAGCACGCTGAACAAGACGCCTCTGTGGTTTTCGTAAAAATGGAAAAGCAGGAAAATCGTGCTGTCATCAAATACTTTTATTTGAAGGGGTTAACGCCGAAGGAAATTAAAAAAGAGATGGACTCAACACTGGGGACATCCTCCCCGTCATATTCAACCGTTAAGCAGTGGGTTTCCGAGTTTAAAAAGGGTCGTGTGAGCACCTCTGATGGGCCTCGCTCAGGACGCCCCGTTGAGGTCACAACTCCAGATATGATCGAAAAAATTCATCAAATAGTGCTGGGAGACCGCAGATTGAAAGTGCGTGAGATAGCTGAGACCTGTAAGATGTCATATGAACGTGTGCAACATATTTTGCACCAACATTTGCATATGGAAAAGCTCTGTGCAAGATGGGTGCCGCGTTTGCTAACAGTCGACCAAAAATTGATTCGAAAAAACATTTCTACCGCAAATTTGTCATTGTATAAGCGTAATCCAAGCGAATTTTTGCGTCGATTCGTAACCGTTGACGAAACGTGGGTCCACCACTACACTCCTGAAACCAAAGAACAGTCTAAACAGTGGATTGGACCAGGGGAACCAACTCCAAAGAAGGCAAAAACAATTTTTTCGGCGAACAAGGTTATGGCTACTGTTTTTTGGGATGCAAGAGGTATTATATACATTGATTACCTTGCAAAGGGTAATACTATCACTGGTCAATACTACGCAGACTTATTGCAACGTTTGAGCCACGAGGTGAAAATTAAACGACCTCATCTGGCGAAGAAAAAAATCTTGTTTCATCACGATAACGCACCAGCGCACACGTCAATCGTTGCGACGGCTAAAATCAACGATCTAAAGTTTGAATTGATGCCGCACCCTCCTTACTCTCCAGACCTAGCCCCGAGTGACTATTTTCTGTTCCCTAATCTCAAAAAATGGCTTGGCGGTAAGAGATTTGCGGACAATGAAGAAGTAATCGAAGCTGTAAATGGTTATTTTGAGGAGCTTGACGAATCAGTCTATAGAGATGGCATTAATAGACTGGAACACCGCCATGAGAAATGTATCAGCCTTGGAGGAGATTATGTTGAGAAATAAAAAAAAAAAATTTTTAAAAACCTTGTTTTTCTTGGTCAGGCCGGAAACTTATCAATCCACCCTCGTAGACAAGTAGCAATCTCACACACAAGAGGTTCACGCATGAAAAATGACTGCCACTTATACAGGTTTTATGTTTCTTACTTATAGAGGCTTTAGAAGGGCAAACTGACGGGACCTGGCAAATACTCTCATTAATAGAATTTCCTCGCTAACCCATTTCTCACTTATCCAGGTTCGACTGTATTCTTTTCGCCACAATTTTGCATGGCAAATGTGCAGCCCCTTAATGGGTCAGGTTACACCCCCCATCCAGGACACTTACTTCGTCTTGGACATGAATGGAATTCACCACATCCAAGCTACCGCTGACTTTTCGATGCCTGTCGCGGTTACCACCGAAACTACTTCCCGTTCCACGAGTTAGCTATGTAGGTGGAGACGGATTCTTCCCTCATGTCAGCTTCTTCCCCTGGAGATTTCACGCGATTTCCGACGACACACGAGACTTTACCTCCAGTTGTACGGAAATATTTTAGCCGTGCCATAACTTCATACCTCTAGGGAGTTCTCATCAGTACACTTGGGGTAGTTCCAATAAACTAGTCACCACAGCAAAGTTACCTCATATTCTTTTTTGTCGTTTAGAGATAAAGTTAGTTTGGGACGGCACATTAACAAAAATCAAATGCGTGTATTGTACAACATTTATTACAACTACGTACTGATCGTTTCAAGAAGTTAGGGATATGCCCCTTCCTTTTATAAGGATGCGCCGTAGCATAATTCCAAATTCAATCGTATTTGTCTGCGGAGCTCATTTCTTCACCGATCATCGAGCGAGAACTAGACAAAAGTGTACAGTACTATTTGCAAAATTATTTAAACTGCCTCGTTCAAATTTAACAATATGCTTTATTTAAAAGAATATTTAGCCAAAAATAAAAACAAGTGAATTAAGTTAACGTTCTACACACCTATAAAACTTTTGCTTTGTTGTCTATTGTTAATTTATTACATTTTCGTCTAGTACTGTACAGTCCGAGCCGATCTCCTAAGACCGCCCATCGAGAGCTCTGCTCGTTCAAGCTTGTTCTAACTATTTCTGTCTTGTTCACGCCTAGTGTGTATTCTTTCTATCTTCGCGCAGACTTCTTCAAGGTCACAATTCTAACAAATTAAAATGGACTGTACAGTAATATTAATGAAAAAGTTATGTATACAAAAAGATGTAGCGTAATAGAGTAGAAAATAGCGAAAAAGCTGATAGTTAAGGTTAAAGATAGCGCGTTCTGATCTGTTTTGGTCATTCTAATTTTGGTTTTCAAGGTATATAAAAGGTTGTAGGAAAGTGAATAGGGGAACTTTCACGCATGATTTTAGTTTGATGTTATTCGATTGAATACTAGGAAGGTGGATGAAGGAAATGACTGACGGTAATAGGCGTGTAAGTGGACAGGATGTAGGAAAGGGTCATTTCCTGTAGGTACTTCTGTAGGTAAGAGCGTGAAGTTTCGAATAACCCCAAGTGAGAGAGAGTTCACAACAGGATACGTTTGAACAGGACTTGTAAATAATTTAAAAAGAATAGACGAGTTTGAAAGCAAATCTAAAATTTAAAAAAACCCAAAAGAAAAGTGAAATATGAAAATTACGAAAAGAGCACTATTGAGAAGGATAGATAAAAGAAACAGTTTAGACTTAAGTTATTGAAAAAAAATAGAGATTTTTAATAAATGTGAAAAAAGGGTATAAAAGAATTAAAAGAAAGAAAGCGAATATTACAGAAATATCCATGATAGAATTAGATTCGGAAGATAAGATAGCGCAGGGTCGAGTCACCTTCAATAAAAAGAAGTCACTTCTATGCTCGCGAACGGTTAATTAAGAAATTCGAAAAAGGTTGCTAAAGATGTATGTTTGGAGCAAGGCGCTGTGCGGGTGTGAAACATGGACAGTGGGCGCAGCGGAAAAGAAAGGGTTAGAAGCGTTCGAAATGTGGAGTTACAGGCGAATGATGAGGATACCGTGGATAGAGAAGGTTAGAAATGAAGAGGTATTAGAAAAAGTAAGAGAACAGACTCTAAGGAAGTCAATAAGAAATAGGCGAGATAGGTTAATAGGACACTTTCTCAGGCATGAAGGTCTAGTCAGAGACATATTAGAGGCAGAAACAGAAGTTAGGAGGGGTAGAGGTAGAGCTAGATTAGATTACTGTTCTCAGATAGTTAAGGATATGGGTTGTTCTAGTTTTAGGGAAATGCGAAGATTAGATAGGATAGGAAAGAGTGGAGGTACGTGTCCAACCAGTCTTAGGACTGACGATGATGACGATGATTATGTCCCTATTTGATTTTGTTTTTCGAAATCATTAAAGTTTCAATGATCTGAATTTCTTATTAAACGCCGTAAATTTTTTATATCTTCTTCCCGATTTTACTGTGCTATATTATAACGAGAATGGATTTCAATCTTTCATACACATATATGCACGCATATGTACGTATATGTATCATGCAAACTGCTGAAATGCAAAGAAAGTTCATACGAGTCGGTAAGCCTCGCACTCCTCTTTAATCAATTAGATATTCAAGTAAACTGTTGCGAAACTAAGTGAACGCGCATTCATCCGGTTAGCATGAACCAGAAACAGAGTTCACTTAACTTAATTATTAAATAAGGATGTTGCAATTTAAGAAGATTGCCATGATTTATCACGCGAATTTCATATATTTTAACAACCTGCATAATATAGTCCTACAGGTATGTGGAGGGTCTCTTCATAAAAGCTAAAAAATTGTAAATATTATTCTTGATGATATGGAATACGTGTTCAGCAGACTGTTGGCTCTCATAGATCGCCTCGAATATGTATATAATATGCATAGCGATAAACATAATGTATTTTATTTCTTAGTACCGGTTAGGTTAGGATGGATTTATCGATTTATACATTTGGCTAAAAAATTGATCCGCATAATCCAAACTTTAATTGAAGATAGACAGCTTTGTTTTTTATAAGTTTATCGGTAATTATATTCGAACGATAAATTTTCAATTTGTATTAGTTACAATTATAATCTTCAAAAACAGTGTCAAACAGGAAATCTCAAATATGAACCAGGGGGCAAACTCGCAACGACATATACATATACAGATATTAGGCTATAAAATGGGAAATAATTAGGAAGTGCAGGCTGCTAAGGAACGGTGGATTGATAGGAAGTTTAAAGAAGTTTTAGTGTCTTTTGGTGGATATCGAATAAACACTAATAACAACGAATAACAATTTATAACAATAACAACGAAAACACAAGTAACAAAAAGGCACAGGAAAAATGCAACAGACCTATAAGAACACAGTGACAAAAAGAGCAAGATAACAAAACAGTAATAATAACAAAGATAACAACAAAAAATAAAACAATGTAGAGAATAATAATAGAATAATAGAAGCACTTACGAATGGTGGTAGCGGTAGGCGAGAGACTGTCTTGAGATAAGAAATTTTAGAGTATTTATAGGATAGGGTTGTTAGTAATTTTGATAGAATGTTCTAGAAGGAAAAGTAGTGAGAGAGAGGGTGAAGACACTAGTTTCTAGGAATACACAGAATTAGATAGTACAGAATTCAAGAGAAAGCAATTAAGGGTAAAACCAGATATTAGTATGGGAGTGCATGCAGGTATGGTTGAAGTTGGATTTCCAGGTAAAAGTGATTGAAAGAACAATAGAGTTTAGACTGAAAGGAAATATTACTTGAAATGAAATATTAATTGAAATGAAATAAAATTAGAAAAAATATTTACACACAGAAAAAACAAAAAGAGTTATTTCGCCACAAAGTAAAAGAAAAGTTTGAATTAGGTAAAACCGATGAGGCTTATAATTTAATTAAAAGGAATTTTAGAGATATAGGGTACAGTAATAATAACAATATAAGGAACGAGGCAAGGTTCATTTTGATAGAAAATGAGGAAAAGACAGATAGATGAAAGGAATATTTAGAGAACCTATACGTAGGCCATGAGTAAGGAGATATATTAGAAAAGGAAGACAGTGTGGAGACAGTTGAGCTACGTTATCCCATAATGAGAGAGAAGAATTCGACATAGCATTAATAAATTTTAAGAATAATAAGGTGCCAGGTGTACATGGGATACAGGGGGAAATTCTAAAACATGCAGGACAAGCGGTTAGAGATCGTATGTTTAAGCTAGTTAGTCACATTTACGAAACGGGGATAGTCCCAGAGGATTATAAACGAAACGTGGTAGTAATCATACCTAAAAAGAGAGGCACGGATAGGTGCGAGACATTTAGAACAATTAGCTTAACGTCCCATGCGACAAAAATCTTAACTAGATTTGTACAGAGGAGGATGGAAAAAAGGGCTGAAGACCTACCAGAGGAAATCCAACTTGGGTTTGGAAGAAATAGAGGAACGCATGAGGCCATTCCAGCTTTACGGGTAACAGTAGAGAAAATGATAGAAAAAGGAAAGAGTGCGTACATAGGATTTGCAGATTTAGAAAAAGCTTTTGACAATGTTAAATGAGACAAGATGTTAAATATACTTAAAAATGTAGAATTGAGTTACAAGGATAGAAGAGTGATACTTAGTTTGTATAATGAGCAACAGGCAGTTATAGAGCTGGGGATGCAAAACAAGGAGGTAAATATAAGCAAGGGAGGAAGACAGGAATGTACACTCTATCACTGCTGATTTTTATACTATCTATACATCCAAGACGTGTTCAACATCATTAAAGACAGTACAACTGTAGGGATAAATATACAGTGGCATAAGATTAGTACGATTAGATTTGCAGATGATATAGCAGTTTTGGCATCTAGCAAGGATGAGTTAGAGATAGCATTAAGTAAAGTGGATGCGGTATTGACAAAACAGTATTGTATGAAAATAAATAAAAGTAAAACAAAAATACTGCTATGAAAGGGAAAAAAATATAGGGAAAGTGCGAATATAAATATAGGAGACGAAAAATTATAAGTGCCCGATTTTAGGTATCTAGGAAGTCAGATAAGTCAGGACGGATGGAGTAGTAGGTATATAAAGCAGAGAATAACACAAGGTCGAGTCGCCTTCAATAAGAAGAAGTCATTTCTATGCTTGCGAAATTAAAATGCACACAAACGTGTCTTCGTAATGTTATTACAACTGAACTTATTTTTGCTTTAAGAAAATTTATTGTGAACCGTACAGAATAATAATTTTAACAACCACTTAAAACGTGGCTTAAGGTTCCCCCCCCCCCGTTTTGCGTTGACCTGCAGTAATTTCCTCCGAACCCTTATAATCGTGAGCGAAACGGTGCAGGATTACAATAATAATTCATATTCACCTGATAAGTTCAAGGAATTCGCAATTATTTTGTAAATAAATAAGGCGTACAGTTTAGTAATCATACCATCTTCTTCTGATATTGAATGATATATATTTTACTTCCTAACTGATCACGCCTCACCATATAGTACATATACGACTGCATCTACTTCTAAGAATGCTTTTGAAGACCTTTTCCGGTCCAATTTACGCTCAAATGCACAAAGCGTATTCCGGCAGAGGACTAAAGTGCATTTCGCCTTAGAGATGCTTTAGTACGTTGCAACAACCATTGTAATCCTTACAAATAGTATGTCACATACCGTTAGTGCTTTCAAACTTGTAATTTTCTTTCATGGGATTCTCAATTGTGAAAATTCCAACAGCATTCAATCACTTGCTTGATATTACTAGCACATTATCAATTAAAACGAATACAGTTAAAATGCATGACGTCATATTAAGTCAGTGTTAGCAAATCCTTTCGAAATGTAAAGATTAAGTGGAAAACATGTACGTATTTAACTAGAAGCGCTAAACAGATTTCAATGATCGTTTGTATACTGTAATGTTCGTGGGCTTAACAGAGAAGAAAACTATTTATTTACACTAATTATTATTGAACTTAAAAACACTATTAAATTGTTACTAAACTTAGGTGATTATTCTATTTATTTACACTACTGTTGTTATTCACTGTTCTATTTATTTAACTGCTATCACTGTCAATTTATTTCTTGATTCACTTCTGCAACGGTCAATTTATTTCTACTCTACACTTCGGCGATCGTCTCTTCCTTTTTATACTCCGTTGCCTCCTTTCGGGAACATTCTCCAGCCGTCCAGAAAAGTCTCATTTTCTTTGAACGGTTTAATTGCTTTCCCGGAACGCAGGTACGACACACACGTTTACAGATACGGAGCACATGAAGAAAAGCGCCCGCGGCTAGTCGGCGAATCGATAAGCCGCTCACACACGCGTATGCCCGATCGCACACAATCACGCTCGTGGTCGCTACAATACTTTTGACAGATAGGCAAACAAACTGACCATGAAGTGATCCTATAGACAAGAATTCCGCTTTTTTAATTTTTTTTAAACGTTTTTTGTAGATATGGCATTAATCACGGTAAAGCATTAAATAACTATAATACAGAACCCCTAAGCAATTAAGACCTATTACTGTCATCTAAACTTCCAGATCTATTTTTTACGTATAGAAAACAGTTATATGGGTTTCATTTGGAAGCAATGTAAACGCATGTGGTGTTTTATATCGGGCTTTTTGGCCGTGGTCTGTGGAATTTTACTTTTTCAAATGTTTCGTGGTTCTTTGGTATCTTCAGTAGTGACGGGGCAGTCGTAACTCATGCAGTTTGAGAAAAAAAAACTTTTGGGTGTTTCATTCCCACCAGCCAGTAATGTTGGTGGGCACGCAGTCCCTCCGGACTACGCCGGAAGGTAGGGCGGAAGGCCCTCTTCAGCCTGCTTTCAAGAATAGTGGGAATGGGTGGGTGGTGGTTCGAGTGAGAAAGATGAGACGGACGAAATGAAGACAGAAGAGAATGAAAGATTATCTGTGGAATATTACTGCCTCAGCATTTGCCTAAGTGATTCAAGGAAACTACAGAAAAACTTGGACCAAGGCAGACGGACCCGGAATCGAACCGGCGTCCTCCCGAATGCTAAGCAATGGTCTAAACCTCTAGGCCATGCCGCTCGGTGCAGTTTGAGAACGGGTTACCCTTCTTATACTGGAGTTGTTACGACGAGCTACCCTTTTGTTGACTTTCAATAATCAAAAATCAAAAGTAAAGTGCTAAAGATGCTAAAACATTACATTTAAACCATTACTTGTGCATAAAAGTTTCAACTGTACTCATAATGCTAATTTGTTAATAACACCTAGGCACAATGAAACATCGAAGATCCCTTTTCTTTGGACAAATTAGACTCAGTGCGTCTAAGATACTTGCGTAATATACGAAGTCTGTAAATTTTCGAATAAAATTATGGTCGAGGTATACAAAAATCACGCCTCAAATAATCGCATGTCTACGCTAAACTTGTAATTAAAACAATCACGGTAAAGTTGCATTTGTTTGCTAGTCTCTGACTAACTTTTCGTTAATTAGTTCGTACAGGATTAAGCGCTGGATTAGGAATGAGGAGCATTAATGGAATTCCACTGTCGAGAGAATTATTGCAGTTTAGTTCGAAAAGTGACTTTGTTACCACCGCATCGTAAGCATGAACGGAATGAAATGCTTTCGTATGTGTAACTAACTAAATGCACCTTTTGCAAACAGCCTTTGTTTAGCTTACTGTTTAATGCTGTTAGTTGATTATATAACTTCCTACCAGGTTTGCCAAACCTTTTAAAGTTATTTACTTCACTTAAGTTAGAGGATAGATATGTAAGGAAAAGGATTGGTATACTTAGATTTGTAAGTGATATAGCGGTATTAGCGTCTGACAAGCAGGAATTAGAAATAGCCTTAAATAAAATGGAAGCTATTGACAAAGCAGTTTGGTATGAAAATAAATAAAAGTAGAAGAAAATACTGGTATGCAAGGGAAGGAGAAATAGAATAAAGAACTAGTGTATGGATAGAAGATGATAACTCACCACCACGTGATAGACACGTTACCATAATCGAATAAAAGAAATTCGAAGTGGTCTCTATTCTGTAAGTGGTCTCTATTCTGTCTGTTTGGAACTTCTTGAGAATACGTGATCCGAAATTGTAGCATTGTACTACAGATGGCGTTTACAGCGCCATTTGTGGGATTTTATAAAGCTCTTATTTCTGTTGAGTGTGTTACTTCTCGTTAGCTGGTACTCACCCACGACTCCTAGTTAAAATGTGGATTTAGACAATTTAACAAATAATATGCAAGCATCCTATTTAATATTCGATTAATTAGATGAATAAATAATTAACTGTGTGTAAAGTTTGTTAACAAATGAAATAATATGACAGCAGAGTAGAACGAATTTTGCTTGAGGCTTTCCTAAAGTTTCACTTCAATTGCAAGAAGAAGAGGTCGTGTAACGGGTAAAATATATTCGTGCCGAGATGGAATACAAAACACATGTACACATACGTCTGAGCCTACCCATGTGATTCAGATAACATTAGCAGATAATTCAGTTGAAGTATTTACTTACAAAGAACACAACTAAATAATGGTTTTCAGACATACGTACAACTAAAGTCCCGGATGTTATCTAACAGAAATGTCACCGACCTTTCTTCTTTCGTTTAGTCGTAAGATTAAAGATTTTCACGAAAATTCTGCAATATTTATTACACAGAGATGTTGTCTAATTTTTTGTTGTTGAAGACACCGCCAGTCTCACTTTTCGTAACTGACCATAGGAATCTAATTTAGAGAGAAGGGGTGTGAAAAAGAAGGTGTGTCAAAGCACATACAAGTGGTTTATACTGTACGTTTAAAATAAATTAGGTAGTTATTTATTTATCCATCAGAATGAATATTAGTCCATCATCATCATAAGGTCATCAGTACTAAAACTGCTTGGACACATACCTCCATTCTTTCCTATCCTTAGTAAATCTTCGCATTTCTCTAAAACTAGAACAACCCATATCATATTAACTATTTGCGAACAGTAATCTAATCAAAGTCTACCTCTACCCCTCCTAACTTCCGTTTCTAATATGCTTCTGACATGCCTGAGAAGGTGCCCTATCAACCTATCCCGCCTATTCTTATTGACGTGTCCATATAGTCCTCTATTCTCCTATTCTCTATCACAAGGATCTACTAACAAACCACACACATACCTACTCGTCACCTTTGCAACAGCTGATACGTAGACAAGTCAATTGTACGTAATGATTAATAATAATCTGCAAGCAATAGTGTTCGATTGGCAAGTATTACCACAAAATACAAAAACAAGTTCATTGAGAATGCATCAAGTAAAAACCAATTTATTCACATGCAGAATATGCGGACATATTAGTCATGTATAGACAGGCGCCATCATTATCGTTGGCAGAACAGTTGCGGCTTTCGGTAAGGTCACCATTCTCATGTTGATATCACTGAGTGGTGCCGGAAGGCTCATTCTACTTATTCCTTATGTACCTTCTTTTCCATTAATTTTTCTTAAGTACTGATCAGACATAGTGTATATTCTTGATTAGCATGACGAATTGTACAATACACAATACTAAAATTTCAAGAAAATTGGAGAGGTGCATCACATCTCCACAATTACCAAAATTCTTCTGCATCAATGTTCAGTAGAAATATAGTAAACTAGTGAAAAACTGGCGAGTAAATTCTTAGACTAAAACGCGACCGTAGCCACTCAACTCGCTAACTGTATCAACAACTGTTAAGTAGCTCTGACAATATGCTACCAGAAACGTTTTCTAAAAACTGTAATAAGTAATAACATTCAATTTTCCTTGACTATAACACAAAATCATAATGAGAACCGAGGATTTTTGTTTAAAAACATGAAACAATAAAGCATCTGCATTACAAATCAATAAAAACAGAATAGAAAGTGTAATTTTTAATGCTATCGAAAAATCTCACTTACTCATATTCCATAACAAATACAATATTTTGTTTGGATACTTAAACCAATGTAAAAGTCTTTTGAAATGTTGGACAAAGGGATTTAATTCAACAGTTAGCAAATTTTTTGTGTCGGACAGAACGGCTTGGTGGCAAGTCTCAAGTGAGTTTATTTGGTCTAACACTGAGGTACATTTTGCAAGACCTGGGCAAGCATTACATGGTAATGAACCGAGTAATGCCTAAAGATTTTATCAAAATGAAATATTATGTGCTTTATTTTTCATACGAATTCCTCGTATTGACGAAAACGAAAATCCAAATCGTGAGAACCACTCCAGATGGATGTAGGCGGGTTTACATTAAAATATGCCAGAACATTTACATAAAAATCTTCATTTCTCGTTATTGTTTTGTTTATTTTACGTGTCAAAGGAAAGACTTTAAGATTCAATTCGAAAAGGAAACTCAGCATTTCAGCAGAACTGATAGAAAAGCATTTCTCTTAAAAAAAAAAACACTATGGTTTTTGCATCTGACGTGACTATTCGGTAAAATACAGGGTGTTTCTTGGAAATTACAAGTTTTGGCGGCTTCAAATTTTTCAAATTTTACACGTAATTTAAACTGGAGGTCATTCTATCTTTACGGGTAATAATAGAGAAAAAAGTTAGAGTGCGTTTATAAGATTCGTAGTGTAGCGAGTACGAGCGTGTTTGTGTGCGATCGAGCGTACGTGTGTGTGAACGGCTAATCGATTCGCCGACTAGCCGCGGGCGCCTTTCTTTATGTGCGCCGTATTTGTAAACGTGTGTGTCGTAACTGCGTTCTGGGAAAGCAGGTAAACAGTTCAAAGAAAAAGAAACTTTTCCGGACGTTTGGAAAAGGTTCCCGAAAGGAAACAAAAGAGTATTTAAAGGAAGAGACGATCGCCGAGAGAGGAGTAGAAATAAATTGGCCGTTGCAGAAGTAAAAAGGAGAAATAAATTGACAGTGATAGAAGTGAAATAAATAGCGCAGTGAATAGTGATACATCAACAGTCATCATCATAAGGTCATCAGTCCTCAGACTGGTTGGACACGTACCTCCACTCTTTCCTATCCTGAGCTAAACTTTTCCCTAAAACTAGAACAGCCCACATCCTTAACTATTTGCGAACAGTAATCTAATCCAGGTCTACCTCTACCCCTCCTAACTCCTGTTTCTGCCTCTAATATGTCTCTGACTAGACCTTCATGCCTGAGAAGGTGTCCTACCAACCTATCTCGCCTATTTTTTATTGTCTTCCATAGGGTCCTCTGTTCTCCTATTCTTTCCAATACCTCTTCATTATAACACCACATTTCGAACGCTTCTAACCTTTTCTTTTCCGCCGCTCCCACTGTACATGTTTCGCACCCATACAGCTCCAAACATACACCTTTAACAACCTTTTTCGAATTTCTAAATTAACGGTTCGCGAGCATAGAAGTGACTTCTTTTTATTGAAGGCGACTCGACCCTACGCTATTCTCTGCTTTATATCCCTGCTAATCCTTCCGTCCTGATTTATCTGACTTCATAGATACTTAAAATCGGCCACAATTTTTCGTCTCCTATCTTTATATTCGCTCTTTCCCCACTTTTCTCTTCTTCACATACTCAGGAACATACCCTCTTTTAATTTCTGCTATGACCTTAGATGCGCTATCTCGAAGCACAAATTGGCAATAGAGTGAATTTTGAAAATCGCTCTTGGATTGACATATTTTCTCTATATTATGTTTTTCTTCCAACGAGCAATCAACACACCAAAGGATTGCAATGTATATGAGTTAAGTACATATTTAGACAACATTTAATAGGTAACAATCAAAGGTCCAAAATCGGGGTCAGCTACTAATTGTATAATTGGTTGATACTCTGCTATTCAACAATATAATATTTAGGTACTGAGTATTAAATCCCAATTACAGAAGCCTTTTGATATAAAGAAATGAATAGTCGTTTTTCTACTATTTTCTCAAAAAAGTTATCTTTACTTCTAATTTATTTGTTATAAGTCAAAAGACAAACAACGCTCGGTAATGCGATTTAAATTTCAGTGTTTCTGTCATGCTTGTCAACGACAATGCGAGTAATAATGCTGAAGAGAAACCGACCTCTGGTCACACAGTAACCGCACTGTCAGTTCCATTATGATGTCCCAGTAGATGTACATACGTCACGGACATGTCGATTTGTTTTATATTATATTAATCGTAATAAGACATTTAAATCCGACAGGTCTCAGATGGCTATACATATGCGTTTGAAGCGGCCCAACAATACTATACTGTTCAAAATGTATCGCGAATTTTGAATTTCTGCGGGTTACGTATATATTCGATTTTCTATTTCTTTGTCATCATCATCATAAGGTCATCAGTCCTAAGACTGGTTGGACACGTACCTCCACTCTTTCCTATCCTGAGCTAAAAAACAAAATTAAGTGCATATTCCGAATGTTGACTGTGGCATATGGTGAAGCTACAAAGAACCAAAGAAACGCCGGACGCCCGAACACTTGAACAACAGACGAAAATATTTATAAAGTGAAGAAACTAGAATTGGCCAATCGTCAAATCACCGTTGGAGAAGTTTCTGAGGACTTAAAAATATGATTGGCTTCTGCCATTCGATTTTTACCAATGGTTTGGACATGAGACGGGTCGCCGCGAAATTCGTACCAAAATGCTCAATTTCGATCGAAAACAACATCGCATTGATATTGCTAAGGAGCTATTGGACTCTGTCCGCGACGACCCAAATTTGCTCGAAAGGATCATAACTGCTGGCGAATCATGGGTTTATGATTATGACGTGGAAACTAAAGCTCAATCATCCCAATGGATACCGCTCGAGTCAATACTGAAAAAAGCGCGCCAAGTTATGTCAAATGCAAAGGTTTTGCTGATAGTTTTTGAATGCAGGGGCGGGGCGTGTTGCATCACGACTTGTTGCCGTAGGGTAGAACGGTCAATAAGGAATATTATGTGCAAGTTGTGCACAATTTGCGCGAAACAATCCTCCAGAAATGCCCGAATTTATGAAAAAACAGAAATTAGCTTTTACCTCTGCTCACACATCGTTGTTTGTGTGCAAATGTTTGGCCAAAAGCAACACACTAATAATGGCGCAGCCACCGTATTCTCTGAGACCCCTGTGACTTTTTCTTGTTCGCGAGACTGATGAGGCCCATGAAAAGACAATGCCACGCTACGCTATGATTAAAGAGATAAAGACGGCATAGAAGGAGGAGCTGAACAAAATCACAAACAATGATTTTTTGAAGTGCTTCGAGAATTGGAAAGAACGTTGACAAGTGTATAATATCTGGTGGGGATTATTTTAAAGAGGACAAAATAGATGAATAAATAAATAATTTTTGTAAAAAAAAATTCGCGATACTTTTGTAACAGAGCTCGTATATATCGACTTTTTAACAATTCACTTCATAAGAGAATGTGCAAGGTCACCCAGAAAGTTAAAAGAAAATATTTATGAAAATGTTACATTTGCATGTTTCAGTGTACTAAACATTATCTGGGCATGGTCGGTCGGTTAGGCGGCTGGATGCCTGACATTTTTCCGCTGTCTTGTCTCCATAAAAGCAAAACAACACATTATTTCAAATAGAGCACCTACTAACAAATTTGAACAGTTAAATATGCAAAATAGGGTGCATAAAAATTTTCTTTTTCTTTTGTCAACAGGATTAATCGAGCGGTGAACACTAAACATATCTGTAAGAAATTGTACACCCACATCCTTTTTCTGATGTAAATCCCATTAAAATATTTGTTCATCCGTGAAAAATCCTATTAGATCCCGCTACATCCCGTAAATCCCTAATAAATCCTGGTAACCTAAATTATATCTCTAATTACAGATGCCAGTGATTCCCTAATAAATCAGTTAAAATCCGAATAAAATTCCCACTAATAAGTAATTCTTAGAAATTATTCATATAACGGAAATAACTGCCGAGGTTGAAGGAGGTGATATAGGATTATAAAACATGAAAATTAAGTAAATGTTTGTATGTCCGAAAGTTCACCGTTTTCGAGAAAAACGTATTTGAAATTACAGGTAGATTCAATTCCGGCCCTGTCAAACAAATAGGGCCTGCAACACTACACGCCATCTGTTGGCGATTACCAACATCAGTGTGGTATTTGTTTTGTATTTTTTTTCTCAGGTATTGTTCATTTGTTAGATTAGATTAAGTGTGATTCAGGGTATTTCTGTTGACAGCCAACCTGCAGTAGCAGTTTATTCCTTTAACGTTTAAATCTTGTATGAGGCAATCGATATTCAGCCCAATAAAATAATTCAATAATACAACGTCAATTATTAGTGCAGGTCAATCACTGTAGAATAGTTGTTAGAATAATGTGACGTAATACGAATTTACGGGTTTGAATCATATCGACGCTATAGGGACGAAATCTTCAATTTCAAATAAGAAGACAATCCCCACGTTGGCTTCTCTCATGTGATAGTGTGGCAAATTTTGAAAGAGCAGTTGCTGTATTCTTATCATCTGTAACGAACCTTATTTGAAACTGATTATCAGCCGCGAGTTAATTTTCGTTAGTTCTTTCGACAAAAAAGTGCTGCAGAGCCTAGTTTTTTCCATAGAGTGTTGTTTTCCTGCCTGTAATGTACTTGAATAAAATAATTCGAAGTGGTCTCTATTCTGTCGAAACTGCCAGACGCGGATCGCGATTTCGATCTTTTTGGATCTCATCAGCGCGTCGCAGGCAGCTCCGACAGAACACGGACCAACTTTTACCTGCTGTCTTAACAGTTGCCTTTTCGAGACAAAACGTTGCAAAACGTGTCGTTTCATGGCCTTGAGATTTTACTCATCGAGCCCAAAGAAGTTTCACTTCAAAAAAGTAAACATTTCTATATTCTGCACAAATCCAATGTACTGAAATACGAACGTCGTAAAAGTAAAAGACATAAGATACTTTTGAAACATCATAAAGCAAAATAAATAAAAGCGTTTTCAAGCTTTGGTTGTTATCTAAGTAATCAACCTATTCAGTTACCGTCCTTTTTCTTTTATATACACGTAAGCAACAGATATTACTTGATACTCAACTTCTATTAATTCAAACTTTTGCTAAACTTCTGCAATATCTTCTTTTAGTGGACAAATACAGATGTGATGACTTTTCTTTTTCTGTCTCATAAATTTCATTGAAGAAATTTGACCGAATACTGTTCCAATTATTCCTTGTACCATAACATACTGCATGAAACCTGTTAAGCTTCAGCAAAAGTTCCATTTCCTTGTTATAATATTCATCCGATTCCTGGACCGGTTCGATATTACTATTCATGTCAGAAAAAGTTTCAATGTCCGTAGAATTGTTGTATTTAACAAAGGTGTCATCATCAGAAAACGTTGACAACGATATAGATAAACAGAAACCTTTTTTCAGCATTTCCTTTTATTATATATAGGTATTGCCACCAGTTCTTGCTTCATTTGCCCTTTTTCGGTAGTTTAAGGAGTATTGCTGATTTTATTAGAATTTCTTATAGACTTATTGAAAATAGTCTTAAGTGATCTGTGCTGACTATACTTTTTGTCTTTTCTAGTATCCAATACAAAGATGAGTAATGAAATTAAGACTATCGTAGGTGTATTTACTATTAAATATATTGAATATTTAAACAAAACAAGAATGTTTCAAAAATAATGTAATAAACCTAGATGTGCGACATGCGAAGTTATATACATCGGACAAAGTGGGCGTTCTATTACAATTTGTCGTAAAGAACACGTCGACAGTATAAAAAAGCAAAGGGTTTCAACAGGTTACCAGAACATTGCGTTATAAATAAACATGATATAGATTGAGAAAATATATAACTGTTACATGTACTACCAAAAAGTGAAACTTTTTTGGAGAATTTAGAGATTAAGAACGCTCACCAAGCAGGAAAAATCCTAGTTAATAATCAGAAGGAACAGCTAACCAATAATACTGTCACGCAGTGGAGTTTTAAAGATACTCAAAAACTACTTTAGACTTTAAAATATATNATTTATACAACAAGATGGCTAATGATATTGTCACGCAGTGGAGTTTTAAAGAAACTCAAAAACTATTCTAGACTAAAACATATTTTAAATATTTCATAGTTATAAAGTTGCAATTCTTTCAAGATTCATAAAACAGATATTAAGTTCATTTACATTGGCATTGGCATTCTGCAGTACGGAAACAGTAAGTGAAAAGATTTTTTCAAAAATTTATCCATGTACAGGCATAAATTACCGGAAGTTCGATAGTTTTGGTTACTATGAAAATTATAGAACTTTAGGAAGTTATCGAAAAAGACAAAGAAGGTTTCTAACTTAGTCAAGTCGGTATCGGAAACTTCATCGGTTTTCACTAAATCAGCTAAATCAAAGAAACTAGTGAATGGCCCATGTTGAACAATGTAGAAATAATCACTGATTCATCAATAAGTTTAGCGCGTGTACGGGGATCGATGGTCTAATCGCAGACAGTAGACTCGGGAATACGTTAACGAAAAGACTCTGCCCTTAATGCATAACCGGTAAGAAGCCCTAAGTTCGAGTTGTTTTTTTTTATTATATTATTATTAAAACAGTCTTGCGTTTTATTTAAACATACAAGCATGATTACTTTATAGAAACTGATTAATTTTTTTTAATTGATGTCCATACTTCTCTTCTTATAAACAGCATAAATTTGAGTAATTTTGTATAAATTTTGAGGAACAGCCCATCATAATTATTAATTAATTCTTCTCCAATTCCTACGGACGTATTATCACACCAATCTGAAAATAGGCTTTTTTAAGGATTATCTAGACTATGTTTTTCGTTTTCTGGGTTTATTGGTAAATAATTAAATATTATGTCATCAAATTGCTTTCTTGCGATTTTTAATAATTTCTGCTTTTTATATTAGCTTCTCCAAATTATTATTTACGTACCTGTAGAGTGTAAATTTCAATGATTTTCTATTTGGAGCAAGTATAAAGCGGTTATGCCTTAATTCATTTTTCGCAGACGTTTTAGCTCCATACAAAGTAAGAATAGAAACAAAATCATAGATATTGCATATTGAACAAGTAAAAATGATGTAAAACTGCCAGAGTTAAAAAATTTCAAACAGTTGAAATATCTCGTAAAAAATATTTTTGGACGAACTTTCTCTTTTGCTTAGAAGTTTTAGACAAAAATTTCGGTATTCTCTCCTATGCTACTGTCTAAAATGTTGAGCGAAGGATACTGACCATAACTAAAACGAACGATTTTTCGGAACGAAAGCAGAGTCGTCTTTATTACGTACTCGAAAGCACCTCCAAAGTCAGTTTAAAAATAATTACCCGGACTATAATTATTCACTAGTCGTTTCTGGAGTAAAAAAAAACTTTTGGGTGTTTCATTCCCACCAGCCAGTAATGCCGGTGGGCGGGCAGTCCCTCCGGACTACGCCGGAAGGTAGGGCGGAAGGCCCTCATCAGCCTTCTTTCAGGAATCGTGGGAATGGGTGTGTGGTGGTTCTGGTGAGAAAGTAGAAACGGGCGAAATGAAGACAGAAGAGAATGAAAGATTATCTGTGGAATATTACTGCCTCGGCATTTGCCTAAGTGGTCCAAGGTAACCCCAGAAAAACTTGGACCAAGGCAGACGGACTCGGAACGAACCGGCGTCCTCCCGAATGCTAGGCAATGGTCTAAACGTCTAGGCCGCTCGGTGTTTTTGGAGTGAATTCCGAATATTTACGGGAGTTTGGTGTCAAGTCGGTGCCTAAAAACTAGTTCATTTTATAATTTCGAGATTCATTTATAGCGAAAGGCAAGTCGATAAACCATAAATTGAAATTTTTGAAGGTTACCATTCAAGCATTCATGTTAACGGGTTCCTACGTCATATGGACAGTGAAATATGCGTTTTTTCAGGAATTTCTATTAATTGAACCAACTATGTAGAACAAACGCATGTAATGAGCCCAGACCGCAGTGTTACTAGACGCAATGCATCGACATTATTCAATCATCAAATATGTATCCTTTATGTGTTAATGTACATTCATTTGTGACGTAGGGAAAAGACCTGACAAATCTGTCGCTTGACGAATTTATTTCAACGATCCAAGTAGTAGTTTCAATACTTAAAACTGAATATTCGTTACAAAATTTTTCTTTCTATTGTTCTTCCGTTACAGCTTTAAATGTCAGAAACATCGATGCTCATTTGCACCTGTATATTACGGTAAGTGGTAACGAAATTTAGATCGTCCTGTACATTGCAGAATGCACGAAGTCTCAGATCACAAGACGCCTACCGACTTAAATCCAAGAAATAACGAAAGATAGATAAATTGTTTCAAAGAAAAGGTGCATATAAAACTCACTCACCAGACACATCAGATACATAAATGGTAGAAGGTAAATGCGATATAAAATATACGTTCACCGCCAATGTTACACGGTTTGCACGGTGGGCAAGCATGATTTGAAAACCTGTTCGTTCAGCAAGGAAAAAGGAAAATTGTTATAGAAAGTAAAATGCCATAAGTATATATAATTCTGAAACCATATCAGGTCCAGTCAGTATTTACTTCTTTGGCCTATTGATAAGGAAGTATCTTACATTTTATACATTAAGGAAAAGGAAATTAGAGTTATCATAGTAAGCTCAAGTATTTATTGAATACAGCGTTAATGTAGGCACAGTAAACAGTTGCAGTTTCTTTTTATTTTTTTGAACTGCAAACTTTAGGGGCGTTCATTAATGAGGAGTGAACGTAAGTGAACCATTACGCCTGTCACGGTCAGGTGATGCTGACTGAGTTTACTCGGTTCTACTCAAAAGCAAGCGTGCTAGAAATGGTGCTACATTAAATCGTGTATACTCGGCTCTAGTCATCATCAGCCATGTTTTGCATGTAATCAGTCATCATCATAACGTCGTCAGTCCTAAGACTGGTTGGACACGCACCTCCACTCTTTCCTATCCTGAGCTAATCTTCGCACTTCCCTGAAACTAGAACATCCCACATCATTTACAATTTCCGAACAGTAATCTAATCTAGATCTACCTCTACTCCTCCTAACTCCTGTTTCTGCCTCTAGTATATCTCTGACTAGACCTTCATGCCTGCGAAGGTGTCCTATCAATCTATCTTATTGACTTCCATAGAGTCCTCTGTTCTCCTACTCTTTTTAATACCCCTTCATTTCTAACCTTTTCTACCCACGATATCCTCATTATCCGCCTATAACACCACATTTCGAAAGATTCTAACCTTTTTTTTGCCGTGCCCACCTTCCCTGTTTCGAAGTCGTATAGCGCCGCGCTCCAAACATACACCATTAGTAATCCTTTTCGAATTTCTAAATTAACCGTTCGCGAGTATAGAAGTGACTTCTTTTTATTAAAGGCGACACGACCCTGCGCTATCCTCTGCTTTATATCCCTACTACTCCTTCCATCCTGACTTATTTGACTTCCTAGATACTTAAAATCAGCCACTTCTTCTAATTTTTCGTCTCCTATCTTCTCCTATATTCGCTCTTTCTCCCCTTTTTCTTCCCTTGCATACCAGTATTTTTGTTTTACTTTTATTTATTTTCATACCGAACTGATCTGTCAGTACCGCTTCCATTTTATTTAAAGCTATCTCTAAGTCCTCCTTGCTAGATAAAATTGCTAATAAAATCTTATCAAACACTTCGTATGTGCGGAAAATACAAAGATATTAGCCGTACCCGGAATCAAGGAAAACAGCCATATGCTAGGGAGATTAGCTGCTCAACATATAATTCAAATTGACAAAATAATCATAACAAATATTTATACGTCAGTAAAAGTACTTAGTTAAGCATATTAATGAGAACTTCATTATCGTTGTGAAAAGCGTGGGCAAAAGCGTTGACCATCGTCCATTCATACGGACAATTCACCATCAGCAACTTTGCCTATCTTGAATCTCGACGACCATCTCTTGCGTACTGGACCTTGGTTTTCGATTGTTGATTGACAAGAAATTAGACCACCACCAGTCGATGCTTTAGAACACGTAGCTATAGTTGGCACGTTCAAAATTGGCATAGTCCGTAACAAAACTGTTGAGTTTACTTTCTTCTTTCAACTTACTAACTAGATGAGAGCGGCTGCTGACGGAACATCTACTTCTACTCCCATCAGATGTTGTAGGGAATATCGTAAACATAGAAATGATATGACAGGTAGGAATTGCAGCAGACACTAATAAAGAAAATAGGAATAACATTACACCAATTAATGTGTAACAGAAAGAGATGCAGACAATCAGAATTTGAGCATGTTGCTAGCAAAGAAAGTTCAACATTCTCAGGAATTTAGGAAAGTAAAGACGCTTTTTTTGAAGATATAATTCTAACCACGAAACAATAAAACAAACATATTGGTATGCAAGGGAAGAAAAAGTAGGGAAAGAGCGAATATAAAGATAGGAGACGAAAAATTAGAAGAAGTGGCTGATTTTAAATACCTAGGAAGTCAGATAAGTCAGGATGGAAGGAGTAGTAGGGATATAAAGCAGAGGATAGCGCAGGGTCGTGTCGCCTTTAATAAAAAGAAGTCACTTCTATGCTCGCGAACGGTTAATTTAGAAATTCGAAAAAGGTTGTTAAAGGTGTATGTTTGGAGCACGGCGTTGTACGGGTGCGAAACATGGACAGTGGGAGCGGCGGAAAAGAAAAGGTTAGAAGCGTTCGAAATGTGGTGTTATAGGCGGATGATGAGGATATCGTGGGTAGAAAAGGTTAGAAATGAAGAGGTATTGGAAAGAATAGGAGAACAGAGGACTCTATGGAAGTCAATAAAAAATAGGCGAGATAGGTTGGTAGGACACCTTCTCAGGCATGAAGGTCTAGTCAGAGACATATTAGAGGCAGAAACAGGAGTTAGGAGGGGTAGAGGTAGACCTAGATTAGATTACTCTTCGCAAATAGTTAAGGATGTGGGCTGTTCTAGTTTTAGGGAAATGCGAATTTTAGCTCAGGATAGGAAAGAGTGGAGGTACGTGTCCAACCAGTCTTAGGACTGATGACCTTATGATGATGAACTAAACTGTGTCAAGATTTTCCTAAAACAATGGGTATGACACATGAAGTATATTACACTCTTTTTCGAGAATCTTCAATTTAATTCTGATCATTTTTAGTTTAGGTATATAATTGTTATAGATATTTTTTTACTCCAATAGAAATGTTAAGCTTTTTTTAGTTTGGGTTTCAATTGGAACGTAAAAATTGAATCCATTAAGCACATTATGATGGTATGATGAGGCGTTTTTTTTCCGAGGTTTACGCCCATTCTACACAATGCAGCTCGGTATCAGAAAAAAGCTCTTTGACCCAGTTTTCTTACTACAAAAATGAACACTCGAAATCCGAAAAGCTTTTAATACTCATACGAATTATATAGAAACCGTCTTCGTTATTTAATGCTTTTTAACAATAGACCGAACAAGCAAGATAAATATGTGAATAGTGATATAATACGTATATCTAAAGAAAAAAGTGTATTTACAGGATTCGTAGATTTAGAAGAAGCTCTTAACAATGCTAAATTGGAAATGATGCTAAAGATAGGAATGAGATATAGGGTCAGAAAAGTGATCTATAGTAGGGATAAGTCGGGTATCTGCAAAATCACTATTCGGTGCATCTCTAATGTGTAGTTTGTATAAAGAGCAACAGGCAGTTAATGAATTTTGACAACATGGTAGAGGTGTAAATATTGAGAAAGGAAGTTACACAAGATTGTACATTGTCACCGCTATGTTTTAATTTGTACATCGAAGATACGAATAATATCATTTGAGAAAGGATCGCTTCAAAAATCAACAAAAAGGGACAAAAGATTGGTATGCTTAGATTTGAGGATGCAGTATCATGAAAGGAAGAGATTTGAAAATTAGGGTAGTGCATGCAAAAGTAGGGTTAGAGTTAATATAAAAATTGGGAGATGAAAAACCAGATGAAGTCACCGATCTTCGGTATCTAAGGATCCAGATAACTCAGGACGAAAAAAGCTCTAAACATTTAAAACAACGAATACCACAGGGTCGCATCGCTTTTAGCAAAAAGAAATCACTTTGTGCTCGTGATAGGTAAATTTGGAAATTCTGAACACGTTACTAAATGTATACGTTTGGGCACAGCCCTGTGTGGGTGTGAAACGTGTACGGTGGGCTTTGCGAAAAAGAAAAGGTTTGAAGTTAAATTAGAAATGAGAAGGTATTAGAAAGAGTAGAAGAATAAAGGGTGGTATGGGATCAAAAACTAGCCGAATCAAAAAACTAGATGCACATATAAATAAAATAGGTAAGTAGTCGTTAACTTAATTATCGGAGCTGATATGAACGGGAGGGAACTCGGCTGGTATCCGGGGGAGAATTCGACTATCTATATTTTAACCAAAACTACTTGCGGGAGAGAATTCGTCATCCCCGGATGCTGCAGTAGTGTCCAAAAGTCATTATAGATGCATAAATGTGTCCAACAATATTATAAAACCGGTTCTTATCAGAACTACAACTTCCGATAGTCATTAAACGATTACAATTTTATATTACTGCTACACTACTTATATTGAAGACACGATGAACATCATTAAAGAAAGGACAACTATAAGACTAGATATAGAGGGGTAAATGAGTAGTATTCTTAGATTTGTAGATAATATAGCAATATTAGTATCTAGGAAGGAGATGATAGCCTTTAATAAAATAGAAGTGGTATTGTCAAAACAGTACAGTATGACAATAAATACAAGTGGAGATGAGTGTCCAATTAAATCTTATAATGATGATAACGAATTAATGATGATGACTATGTACCTGT
The DNA here is from genome assembly GCF_000699045.2 of Agrilus planipennis. Taxonomy (NCBI): domain Eukaryota; kingdom Metazoa; phylum Arthropoda; class Insecta; order Coleoptera; family Buprestidae; genus Agrilus; species Agrilus planipennis. Next base: position 339,386 of record NW_020442435.1, read on the forward strand.
ATACGTCCTTACGTCAGGAACTGACTTTGAAAACTTACACCTAAGGCGAAACGTCGGTGTAGTTTTCTAAAGAATTAAAAAACTTTTAATCCTTACTGGTTTTGATTACATACTTGAAATAAAGAAAGAAATGAAGAATTTATATACATATATTTGTTTAGAAATCAATTGCCTTTTCCTTTTCTAAAACCTTTATCATCGAGATTTCGTTGTCTAGGTGTTCCCCTTTCCCTTCTCAATTCAAGGAAACTCTGCACCTACGTATCTTTTCATCTATTAATATTTAAACGGGTTCTTACCTTCAAGCAATGTCAAAGTCGATTATGTGTGACAGCGCCGTCTAAATTTGGAATGGATTGCTTATCTGTATTGGAACTAGGGTTCATGATTTCTCGAGCTTTTCAATTTCTCGGGTCTCGAGAATTCTCGAGGCTAATTTCTCGAGGCTTCTCGGGTTGCCGAGAAATTTACATTTACGTACGTTTTCTCATATTATTTGGTTCGCATAACGTCAACAAATTCAGTGGTTTTCCTCTCAAATAAAAGTATAAAATTAATTATAAAACTTTTATTGATTATATTCAAAAACATTAATCTTCTGAATAAGCTAATTAACTTTTTAAAAACAAAACAGAAATAATATTATTCAGACTCATAATTATGATGACAGCACCATATTTAGAAAAACAATCAACTTAAAACTGGTGAACAAAAATAGCTTCTATAAAACAAAAAAAAAAGTAACATGAAAGAAAACGTTAATATCTAAAATTCAGGTAGAAAATAAATGTAAATTATAATTAAATTACAATCACAGCACCATTTATGGCATGTTAATCACAATAAAAACAAATGAAAACTTTGCAAGATCAATGGAACATCTCACGCTGAGGAGCTGAACAACAGACAGACAAATACATAACACTTAGGTCAGCTTACTCTGTCTGATGAAATATGCCTTTAGAAAAACTAATGCATTTNCTCGCACAGTACTGATTTAGAAATTCGAAAAAGGTTGTTAAAGGTGTATGTTTGGAGCACGGCGTTGTACGGGTGCGAAACATGGACAGTGGGCGCGGCGGAAGAGAAAAGGTTAGAAGCGTTCGAAATGTGGTGTTACAAGCGAATGATGAGGATACCGTGGATAGAGAAGGTTAGAAATGAAAAGGTATTAGAAAGAATAGGAGAACAGAGGACTCTATGGAAGTCAATAAGAAATAGGCGAGACAGGTTAGTAGGATACCTTCTCAGGCATGAAGACCTAGTCAGAGAAATATTAGAGGCAGAAACAAGAGTTCGAAGGGCTAGAGGTAGACCTAGATTAGATTACCGTTCGCAAATAGTTAAGGATATGGGTTGTTCTAGTTTTAGGGAAATGCCCATTCAAGAACAGGGCTTGAGATTGTCATTTGTTCTTTTTTTTTACAAATATTTTTGTCCCTTAATCATACATCTTTACTAACCGTCCGATTCCGTATAACCTCTATGGTTAACATCCTTCAAAGCTTGCCACTAATTTCAGAAACACCCTGTATACATATTTCGGGCAAACTACACGTGGACAGACTTAAATTGATTTAATTGAAAAAAATTCTGTGCCGAAAAAGGGACAGACACATGGAGTGGTGTGTAGCCTGCGGCCGTAAGCAAACTATTCGCTGATTTATTTAATGAACCAACGAACCGACAGACGCGTCCGTCGCATCAGGCAACAAACGGTAATGATATTTATGTTCGGTTTGAATTTTAGCCGTGAAATTCTGTCTATTTCTCATTCAACACTTTCCCCGCTAGCAAATTTATCGGTTCTTGTGCGCGGGCAAACGTCTCGTAAATTCAGCAACTCTTGAGATCTTATTGAAAATAAATTTCACGATAAAAATGAAGACGAAAACGATTTTTGGATTTTCTGGTCCATATATCAACAATCTGTCTTAACATAGCCAAGAGCGGATCCAGGGTTGCTTTCTGGGAGGGGCACGAAAGAGAATTTTAAAAAACTTACAACCATGATAAAATGAAAAAACAAAATATTTGAGAAAGGCAGCTTTTTTTATATTTCGTACTGAAATAAATAAATGTAAAACAAAAATATTGGCATGTAAGGGAAGAAAAAGTAAACAAATTAAAGAAAGTCGCTGATTATTAATATCTAAGAAGTCTAATAATTCAGGATGGAAGGAGTAGTAGATAGGAGTAGTTATAAAACATGGGTTAACACAGGGTGGAGTCACATTCAATAAATAGGAGTCACTTATATGTTCTCGAACGGTTAATTTAGAAATTCTAAAAATATTTTTAACTCCGTGGGATCGAAAAGGTTAGTAGTAGGGTTGCCATCTTTTCAGGTTTTACATAAAGTATTTCTCGACTAAAAGGTTAAAAAAAAGGTACTCAGCATAAAAATAAAGTATTTTATTTTTTGTTTTTAAAAACATATTTTTTGTTACACCTATCAGCCAATAACAAATTGCTGTTGCTCTTAAAAATATTAATAGCCTCTAAACATAGCAAACAAAGGTTTAAGTAAACTAAAAGTCCATTTTTAATTAGTTTTAATGAAGCTTTATTCCTGTCGTCCCGTCACTTTGCATCATAACAGAGAATACTCTTTCTGTAAATGCTGAAGTGGCCGGAACGGATAGCAAAAGTGACACTACCTTGAACAGACTTGAGAAATCAGGTTGTTCCGTAAATATGGCTTGCCATTTTTCTGTGTAATATTATTGATGTAAAAATACTCTAAATTTCGAATAATCGCTTACAAAATTACGATGTTTACTTAAGGCCTTAAATAAAGTATTTTTGCGTACTTTATATGTCTTGTAAAGTATAACGTACGCACAGTCGAAATAGAGTAAAATACTTTATAATAAAGTACGGGTGGCAACCCTAGCGTTCGAAATGTGGTGCTGCTCGGGAGTAATGATTATAAATAGCAGCAACAGTGGAACATGGAAGTCAATAAGATGTATGCGAGATTAGCTGGTATATACGATACCATCTCAAACGTAAGAGCATTAGAAGCACAAACAGGAGATAAAATGAGTAGAGGTAAACCTAAATTAGATTACTGTTCACAAAAAGTTAAAAATGTGGGACGTTCTAGTTTTAGGGAAATGCGAAGATTGACTCAGGATAGAAAAGAGTAGACGTGCCTGTCCAAATAGATTTAGGACTGACGACCCTATGATGACAATTATGACTAAATATTCACAAACAATGGAAGTAAATTATAAACATCAACGTCTTTCAAAACCTCTTCTATGCACTGGTCACTGAAGTTATGGGACAACACCAGCTGTACCAAAATATAACTTAGAGACGAATAATCGACAATATTAAATAAGCGTAGACTTTCACGGCCGGCATCCTATATACGATTATTATTTGTATTTGGTGTTTCTGGCCGTTGTCTCTGGAAATCATTTCCCGACGTTTCATCTACTAGTGGACACTACGTAGCACTCAAGGCAACTAAGATCGGAAAAAGTAATATGCTCCTTGGAAAAAGCCTGCTGCAGTTAGGTGCAATGTCGGGAAATAATTTACAAAGATAACGGCCAGATCCGTTGTATAAAACAGCACGTGTATCAAATACCATTATTTGCACAACCGTGTGTGATCGCTGCAAATGAAGTACGCCAAATTCCGAATGAATTTTTGATGACTTTTGTATTATACGTACACATGTATGAGTGTGTTTTTACAGGTATTGTAATTATTTTTTTCTTTCTCTTTTGTTCATATGTTCTTATCACCATGTCGAGGTGTATTTCAAAAAGCAGTCACTGCACATTATCAGCGATGAACAAAGTAGTTATTTCATTAATTATTATCGCAATGGACTTCTAAAGATTATTATGTGTACTAGCGTAGTAGTAAGCTGTTGAAATTTACTTTATTAGTCTTTCCACAAGCGTAATTGTTTACATTTTTCAACGATGTAGTCGCTTAGTTGTTATCGCAATTTCTCTATACATTGCCAGTTCACGTCCAGGGCCGGCTTCGGGTTGTATCAAATTAACATCCTCCAAAGCATGCTATTTATTTCAGAAACACGCTGTACGTAGATGATTAATTTCAAAAATGTTTGCAAACACCTCTTTGAAATAAAGAATTGAAATCACTATCGTAATAATCAAAATAGCCTCATCTGGCCTAATCTAATCTGACCAACATTATTTTTTAGCTGTTTGATATTATTAGGTTATATGAAAAAGTATGCTTAATGAACAATTTGTTTTAAAGAATATCGTTTGTTATTTTCGTCTTTAATATTAATTGTCTTTTGATGGGCAAACAAACTGTTGCTGCTAAACGAAACAATCTCTTATAAACAAGTTCAATTTGAAATTCTGATGGCAAGCGAACGATCTCTCAAAAAGTAATTTGCGTAAATAAAGTTAAAGTTCCAGTTGAAGTAACTTTTAATATGCTCGAGGATCATCCTTCCGAAACTTCTCCTTCTTTAAAAAATACACCACTTAAAGAGGTTTTTTATCTTGTTTATGAGAAAAATGCGACTTTTCTCATGTCGAATATAAAACAAGAAATAATGACAGCATCTTAAAGGAAGCTTCATTAACCAAATATTAAAATGAGTTTTACCTTTGTTTTTTTCTTTTTTCTTGAAATCAAACTGTTACCTGTGAATCAGTTCAGTAATTTTACTTTTTCAATTTTATCGATGTCCTTTCCTTAGCTGCATGACTACTACCACATAGCACAATAAGCTAACAGCTTAAGTATTCCGAAAAATAAGGGGTAATTCAAGAAGTTAAAAAAGTAATTGCTGAAACATTAATGACAAATCACTTAAAAAAATTTAATTACCTATTTATTGTTAATACTCAGACGTACATGTCTCCGTGTTAAATCACCCTCAGGAATTCGAAATGCCGTTAATTGAGTGACATATGGTCTGGCACTAGATCATAGCTTAGTACTCTGGAAGTCACCGCATCGGTTCGATTTCGATATGCTTGCCCGAGTCATTTAGCCAAATGCTTGGGGCAATAATTTCCACAGATGCTTTTCCTTTTTGCTCTGTCTTCATCTTGACCATCTCATGTTTTTCCCAAACCACCCTTCAACCATTCCCGCCATTGCTACGGAAAGTCTCGAGAAGATCTTCCGCGGTACCCCCCGACTTAGTACTAGAGGTTAGAGTATATCCCAAAGGGACTACCAGCCTATCATCGTTTACAATTGGTGGAAATCGAACACATCAAAGGTTTTGGTTTTATCATTGATTACGTAGTGGCCGCGATCTAAACGATACCATAGCATTGCCGAGGAAATGGGTTCAATTGCAGATCCACCAGCTTTTAGTCAATTTTCTCTATGGCTTTCCAGGATCATTTAGGCTGATGATAGGAAACTCTTATTTCACAAATATTCTTTTCTAGCTTTAGAACATCTGTGTCCAATCTCACCAACCACCATCCATCAATTAATCAACTTCTACAATTCCGAAAAGCACACTGAAGAGGGCCGAACAGCATTAGTAAGATGAGACAGAAACACGTAAAAGTTTTTAGCGTCGACTGCAGAGCAACATGGTCTATTGCATAGATTATACCTGAGCATAATGGGGATCGATTTTGGATGAACCTGCCTTAGTCCAATTTTATCCAGGGTTTTCTTGAATCGTGTTTATAGATTCTGAAGTTGTGATATTCCACACGTAGTCAGTCTTCCACAGTCTTTGCTCGTCCTTCTTGTTTTTTTTACCTAAAAGCCCTACACAACCAACCCAACGAATCCTTAATGACGCGAACCACCCTATCTACCACTTTGCACAACAGTATGGATTGATGGGACAGCACGCCCACGAGCATTAGTTGAATTAAACTTAAACGTTGCACGTTTGTAGCATTTATTAAAAATAGTTGCTTTATTTGTAAAATTAAAGAACGATCATTGCAAAATAGTTAACATTATCGTTATTGACAACTGGGTACTAAGTTGAAGAACAATTTTAAAATAGGAGGGCGGATCAAATATAAACGAGCCTTTGTTCACAATGCATTTATTTTGAATAGTTTGATGCAAACACGTATTTCTCTGCATACCCTCCCACTGTTTGTTTACACATTTTTCCCAATAGATTAATAGTTTTTTCAACCCATTTTTACAAGAAGAAACAGGGCGGGTGCCTGACCAGTTGTGCACAAACGTCTGCACCTGTTCATTGATTTTAAATCGCTCGCCTCCTAGTGATTCTTTGAGAGGCCTAAACATGTGGAAATCACAAGGGAACAAATCTGGACCATATGGGGGGTATTCCAGCTGAGTCCAGTTCAATTTATCGATTTTGGCCTGCGTTAATGCTTCGTTATGAGACTTACCGTTATCGTGCAAGAGGAGCCCGTCACGAACAGGGTGCGTCTTTCTTTTTCGGCGATAAGAAAGTTTTACCTGACCGAGAAGGTTACAGTAGTAGACTGCGTTAATGGTTCTTCGCTCGCGCAAAGTATCGACCAACAGCACCCCTCTCTAGTCCCAGAAAACCCTGCCTAAAACTTTGCCTGCAGACTAATGCGTATTCGGCTTCACTGGGTTTGATTCAACGTTGCGCCATCACTCCATGCATACTCGTGTTCTTCCGTCTCATTCTGATTGTGTAACACGCGTCTCATTCAAATCGAAATTTTGCCGCTTTTACCCCAGCGCAGTTTCCCGACGCGCCGCAGTGCCGCTCGCAGTGCGACTACCCTTTCCTGGTGACTCGGTTCGATGCACCCCGACCAGGGGTATAAATGGACTGACACTGGACACGAAAGGCAGACCAACATCAGTCTCAAGCTCCCACTAAGAGTTTTCCCCAGTAGGAACATTAGAGTGGACCTCAGACAAGTTCAGGAGTTTTCTTTGTATATAACCCTACCTCCAAGTGCTAGTAAGAATATTGTGTGACGTCAACCAGTGTTTGTGTCGGACAATAGTGTTAAGTTTAAGTTTAGAGCTACACACGGACTCACACTTTAAGAACATTTGCATCGTGGTTGAACATTCATGACATTTTGTTAGATTAAGGTAATATGTATAAATTTGTTCTTTTTTCCATTGTGTATATATAATACTGGGTTAGTGATAATAAAATATTTTAAAAAACCAATCCACGACAAGTATTACAATTGCTATTAACCAAGCGAACACAGCAAAATATGACGCATCGTCTCCGTGCCACCTCATATACCCACTTCAAGCTCTTAACGTCCGTTTTCACCTCAAACAACTATCCGGCGCCCAATTTAAAAAGGCTTGTTTATATTTGATCCACCCTTGTATATACACATTCATGAATGTTCAAAATTCATCATTTTAAAAATTGTCGATCATCGACCTGTCGTCCGACACACAAATTCCACCTTAACTATATTCAATTGTACTAAAACTACAGAATAAGCTGTAGGTTGTAGCTGCATTATTTCCTTCATCAATAAGGCTTCACTTCGCAATATATATACCTATTCTGCTAGGAAGTAATTCTCCTACGTTTCTTCTATAAGTATGGAATTTGAATTCGTCGAAAAATGAGAACAAATTGGTATGGATACCTACAATGATTACACGAGTACTTTTTTGCCCGACAGAGCAGACGCGAAAAGAAAAATATTCTGCACCAATAAATTCAATTTATTTGTCGCGTTTCCAGCGGAACCGTTTCAATTGCGAATTTGCACAAGTTGTATTCCCTGCTGCTTCGCTTTGCTTGTTAACTTGCACCAAATTGATGATGCGCTTTAGAAGCAGGTACGTAGACACCAACTCATAATCAGGAAGGACGTGGAATAAACGTGAATTTCAACTGGATTTGTAAAACAAAAAGTAAAACTGTGTACCGTCTCTCTAAATTGTTTTGTCAAATGTAAATATTTTATCGCAAAAACGTTCGAATCGGTTCGTCTCTTGGCACTGAGGCTCCTGTCAAACCAAAATATCAGTTATCAGTAATGTGAGAGGTAACACATAAAATTAAGTTGATCAAACTCTCGCGAATAGCAGTCCACGGCTTCGTAAGAATTGAGGATGTATGTTGGGTTGCATATTTTAGTACATATCAATTTCAAATTATATGTCAAATGACGTATTTTTATTCTATTTTCCGATACGAATCATGTGAATTCATTCGTATTGAATTATTGAAAATCCAGTTGATCGAGTTTACTCATTCCTATCTCGGTTTTTTCCGAAAGTGTGTGATCTTCGGCTAAAAACATCAGTATTCTGTGAATTTCGTCAAAATCCTTAACGCAGGTTAAAAAAGATAAATTACATATGTATATACATACGTCGGTACAACTACATACATCTAGGCAAGAACTGCTTTTGTTTTATTACAGGATATATGTCTGTATATTCAGGGCAAATTAAGAAGGCGAAGTGAACAGAAATTCAGTTCAGAAAAAAAGTTCCTACTAAGTTTTTAGGTTTACAGGTTTTAAATTGAAGAAAATTATAATTAGAAACCTCGCTGCAAGTAAAATTTTTAAGGTTCTAGACCACGCTGATGCATGAGGTTTTATGACATGTCGGAAATATTGTCGTCACATTCTTCAAATGATTTGCATAAACATAACTATTTGTAGTAGACTGTCGTACAGTATATAATTCTATCATTTTGGTTTCTTAAAATGTGTCTAGGATTGAGACAAATTAAATTTTATATGTACAATCACATTGGAATAGAATCATTCAGAACTTGGATATGAGAAGAAAAGAATTTAAAGATGAGTATTCTGTAGAAAGTTACGATCACTTGAGGAAGCGCAGAAAGCTTTCCATTGCTGCGATGATTTTGTCGAATACTATATATAAGGAATGATAACATTGAACGTGTAAATAAATACAATAAAGATTAATGATCTCGACACATCACTGATGATTTATGAGATCTTTCATTGGAACAGTCTCCCAGTATCCTAAGGAAGATCCTTAACACAGTCCGAATATAATGTTATGGGCTCAATAAATGCAAGCTATGTATTTAAAGATAGGAACAAAAAATGAGTATGAGACGAGAAGAGAACAGGCATTAATGGAATTAAAATTAAATCAGGATAATTTGAATGTTTATAGGTGACATGATAAAAGTTACACTTAGATAATGAAAGGGGATGATTTAAGATCGATTTATAAATCAAGATATAGGAGGATGCACGAATGCCTTGTTGTGGCAGCATTGGTAGGGAAAATGTAAACCAGGATATTTGAAAGCTGTGCGGTGTCGTGGGACACCTAATAGGAACTAACTTTCTTATATAGTTTGTTGTTACTATCAGGTTAATTTTCGAAACTTTTTAAAATGACTCCTAGTGGATATAGCCACTTCTATGCTAGCGAACGGTTAATTTAGAAATTCGAAAAAGATTGTTAAGTGTATGTTTGGAGCGTGGCGCTGTACAGATGCGAAACAAGGACGGTGGGTGCGGCGCGGCGGTTATAGAGAAGGTTAGAAATGAAGATTTTTTGAAGCCTATAAAAAAATATTTCGAATAAAATTTGTGGAGATTTTTATTCCCTACAATTTTCATATTAGGTGCAAATGTTATTTAAACCGCAGCAAGTGAAATATTTGCTAAAAATTGATTTTAGTGACGCGGACACGAGTTGTTTTGTGACTTTTAACACAACTTTTTTAATACCAAAATAAATGCTTGTACAAATGAACAGTTTATCATCTTTCATTCCTAAGTTTACCCCCTTTTTTGACTTAATTGACTGTACTAGTAGTAATGTTTCGCTATTATCATCTTCCATTTTTCAGGTAAAAATTCCTGCAATTTAGTTAATAAGAATCTGCAATTCAAAAAGAAATTTGTTCCCTGTCGACAATAATAACCATAATAGTCATAATAGTAGGGGATCCTTCTATTCAGAAATCGAGTCAATTAAGATTAACCGTTGACGAAAAGAGCAACGGGACAATAAGGAAAGAAGATAATTTCGATATCGGAGGGTAAATGGGGCCGTCAGTTTGGAGCAATTGCTGTCGAGAGACCAGCGAAGCCAATAAGCTTACTTGATTGCGCGGAACGGAATCTCTACTAGTGAAAGGGACTTGAGCCCTTGATTATTTGTAAAGAACGTGAAAGATAAACGTAGATAACAAACAAGAAAGTAGCTATTCAAAACAAAACGTCACCTCATTTCTCCAGGGATTGGAACGCTACGTATTACATTGGATGTTACAAATCACAAGGAGTACGTGCCCACCTTGTTTTCATCCAAACATTCACACCAGCTAGTCGTAGGTTGAAATGTGATTGCTCTCACGTGCATTGTAGTGCAAAGCCGGAAGGTATGACGGAAGGCAAGTTTCAGCTTCCTTTCGTGGAAAAGAATGGGTAGATAATGATTGAGAGAAGATGAAATGACGAAAAGTGGATCACAGAAAAACTTAAACCAGTCCTGGAGGACCAAGAGTACACCTTGTGTCTTCTGAATACTAAGAAATTATGAACTAGTCTGTACCATTACATCTCGCCACTCGATTGTGAAATATGTTTTAGAAGCACATAGACTGATTCAAAATCAAACATATTTTCCACGAAAACTTTACTTATTACATCATAAATCTACGAATCACATTTGTTTGATAGATATTTTGTATGGATATAGAGAAGGAGGTAAATGGAAATGTATTATTGTATAGCAGCTGTCCACGTGGACGCATCGCTCACTCCAGTAGGAGAGAGACAGTTGTCGAACGCTGCCGAACGCGGAGGCCGATTGTGCCTCTTTGTCGCTCGTTCCGCGCTCTCGCTTGCACTTCAAGCCTTAAATGGAACGCCTCAGAGCGAGGTAACGCCGCATGTGTCATGTTTTTTCGTGTGTGCAGCCGGCTCCATCGAATTATAAGACGTTGTCACGTCAAAAATTATTGAAATTGATCCTGCCGTTCTCGAGTTTCGCGCTTAACAACACATTTAACGATTCCTTTTTATTTATACAGATTATAAGCAAATGAATTGTTTAGCAATTTACCATGACTGTGAAATATAAACCATAATATAATGTCTCACCCACGCTCGCTCTTGTATGGCATAGACTGCAGCCAACCCCGCACATTAACCAGCCAGTAATGCACATAATCCTTTATAAACTACTACAGTAAGTTCCTTTTCCTTATTTACAAATTACGAAATAAGGTATACATGTACCTAGAGAATGCCAGGGATTTATAATCGAACAGCTATTGTTATTGGAATTTAAATTGGTTGCATGTTTGTATTGTGATCTCTCTTCTACATTTTACTTTTGGTAAAGAAACATTATTTGTTTGAAATAGTCTTGCAATAGCTACAAGTTTATTGGCATATTTATGACAATTAACTTCCAAGTTAGGAAACGATTTTAGATAAACCTACAAAGCATTCGATATCAGTCTGTAAATTGCAAATAAATTTATATTTGAAAACATCTAAGATTCTGGAAGAATTACATTTGAAATTAGAGATAAGATTGATTGTTGGCATTAAATTATTTTATAAATAATAAAACAATTTAAATCCCTAGTTTGGCTTTGATTTGGCATCGCATTAAATTATCCAGTTATACTCATACTCAAATGCAGGCAGAACTTCCGTTGCATACGTGGGTGCGGCGCGGCGGTTATAGAGAAGGTTAGAAATGAAGATTTTTTGAAGCCTATAAAAAAATATTTCGAATAAAATTTGTGGAGATTTTTATTCCCTACAATTTTCATATTAGGTGCAAATGTTATTTAAACCGCAGCAAGTGAAATATTTGCTAANTCTAAAATTCTGGAAGAATTACATTTGAAATTAGAGATAAGATTTATTATTGGCATTAAATTATTTTATAAATAATAAAACAATTTAAACCCCTAGTTTGGCTTTGATTTGGCATCGCATTAAATTATCCAGTTATACTCATACTCAAATGCAGGCAGAACTTCCGTTGCATACTGCGCGCGCAACTTCTGTTGCATACTAAAATTTTGTTCAATGCGCCAAAATTTGAATAATGCTGTCTTACTGGTGACATTAATTGGCCTTCCTGTTAGTACCTACATTTCTCTAGCCCAATTTGGTATTAATACCTGAATTCACTTCTATTGTTGAATTCATCCATTATTTAATATAATCAATCTACCTCTATTCATCTTAACTCATGCTTCTGCTTCTAATGTGTATCTAACTAGCCCTTCATGCCTGAGAAGGTGTCCTACCAACCTATCTCGCCTGTTTCTTATTGACTTCTATAGAGTCCTCCGTTCTCCGATTCTATCTAATACCTTTTCATTTCTAACCCTCTCAATCCACGGTATTCTCTTCATCCGCTTGTAACACCACATTACGAACGCTTCTAACCTCCAAAGTTTTTCTTGCATCTGTTTCTTTTTTATTTAATAAAATACAAGTCGAAAAATCTCTCCCAAATTCATCCAAGTAATTACACTAATTAGTTTAGATTGTCAAACTTCATCAAGTTTAAAGTTAACGATAAAGAAACGATCCGTAATATTGGAAGATGACTTGGAGGAAAAAGGGGAAAAGAGAGATTGGCAATGTTTCAGTTTTAAACTGAAAACAATTTTGTTCTGACTTTTTGTGTTTTGTCGAAAGGGAGACGGCCTTCAAAACTGCTTACTTGTAAGCCTTTTAATTAAACTTTACCAGTACAACAAAAACCGTAGCCGGCAAGCTAGCAGCTACCTGTGGTTCGTATAACACTTTTGCTGAATACAAACTAGACATTATGTTCGATAAACGAAAGAACACATCTCAGAACAACTAAGCCAATTATTGGTGTTCACTTGCACGTTTATGAACCCTTAGAGCAGAGTTGCGGTTACGTTCAAATATTAGAACCGATGACTTTTGTGTCTACTTACATCTTCTCCAGAAAAGCATTAAACCCAATTAAAAGCGTATTAAAAAAAAGTTATACACGCTAAGTATTTATGTACATTAAATATCAAGGAACATGAGGCATATCCTGGGCATAAATAGTTATGTTAGGGTAATCTAAAAATAAAATTGCACCAATAGTCATCAACAAACCATCAACAACAGAAAAGATCGGAGAAATGTAAAAAAAATCGGTTGTCTGTAAAGTCGGTTTACTGACGATAGTTGAACGTGACAACGTCATAAGAAAATACTGATGGAATGGTTTCATTTTTCAAAAGAAATCTTCAATTTTATTTGTTTGATAGATATTTTGTATGAATATAGAGAAGGAGGTAAATGGAAATGTATTATTGTATAGCAACTGTCCACGCACAGATGTCGAACGCTGCCGAACGCGGAGGCCGATTGTGCCTCTTTGTCGCTCGTTCCGCGCTCTCGCTTGCACTTCAAGCCTTAAATGGAACGCCTCAGAGCGAGGTAACGCCACATGAGTCATGTTTTTTCGTGCGTGTAACCATCGAATTATAAGACGTTATCACGTCAAAAACAAATTTTCATTTGCCAACTTATCACATCAGCTACGTTAACAATGCACATTCCACTGTTTATTTTATTTTCCTTTTTAACATGTAATAGTAAACGTTCATGGATTTTTCAATTCTCAAGTATTTGCCAAGTGCCTACTTCATAGCGATCGTAACACTCTTCTATTTTATCCTGATTTTGACTTACCCCGAATTGGGAAAACAATTCATAGTCGATACCGAGGCGAGCAATCTGGGTATCGGAGGGGTCCTTTCCCAAGTTCAAGACGGTAAAGAAACCGAGATCGGGAATTTTAGCAAGACAAGTCAAAGCCCGAGACGAATTACTGGCCGCTATAAAAACTATAGAACACTTTCACAAATATCTATATGGACGCGAATTCCTGCTGAGAACTGGCCACTCTTCTCTTAATTGGTTTTGTGGTTCCGAAAGGAAAATTGGTCAGATGTTTACAGCGTCTACAGGAGTACAATTTCAAAATTGAACATCGGCCAGGAAAACACCATGGAAATGCCAACGCCCTATCAAGACGACCATGCCATACAAACATTGTTCTTGTGTAGAACGAAAAGAAGGGTCAGAACAAGTTCCATGCCTACTCACCACCGTAGAGAGGCAAAACAATTGGGAAGACGCCGTGTTGATTGAGGAATAGCGAACCGATGGCAATCTAGGACCCATCATGAAATGGAAAGGGAGAATCTCGGCCAACGTGGGCAGCTGAAATGTTATTGGGCCCAATGAGATTCCTTAAAACTGGATAACAGGGTCCTTAAAGAATCTGGGAAAGTCCGGACGGGACTAAGAAGCTACTCCAGGTTGTGATACCTTAGGAGACAAAAGAAGTGATAAAAGAGTTGCATGCCGGTACTGGAAGTGGACATTTTGGGGGCGAAGAAACCCTCAGAAAAACTACGTGAGAGGTATTAGTGGGTGAACTCTAAACTGGATGTGGAAGACTAGTCTCGAAAATGCGGAGTATGTGCTTCCAACAAAGGCCCGAGAACCAGGATACGAGAAAAGATGCATTAGCACAACGCTGGGGCACCCTTCGAAAGGATAGTCATGAACATTGCTGGTCAGTTTTTCGGACTAACAATAGTAACCGCTACATACTTGTGATAGATTAATTCAGCAATTGACCAGAAGCCTATGAAATCCCCAATCAGGACACTACCACCGTAGTAGAGGCAATAATAAAGAACTGGATCAGCAGATATGGAGTTCCTATGGAAATTCACATTGACTAGGGCCGAAATTTTTAATCCAAGATATTCCGACGAGTGTGTGAATTAGTGAGAATAAGGAAAACTAGAACAACTCCGTTGCATCCTCGGTCTGATGGGATAGTCGAACTATTCAACGTGACCATAGAAAAAAGACAACATTCAATTGGATAAGATGTATAACGTTTATGAAACGGGCATTATGTGACATCTGCAAAGAGACCACCAAAAGTCATATCTATTAAGGAAAAAAAAACAAGTTGGAGCGGTAGCAACCACTGAGAGGGGACAATTATTTGGGTTAGGTTAATCAGTTATTAGTTATTTCGTGAATGTAATAACATTCACGAAATAAAAATGTAATTAATGTATTGCTTTTAACAGCCTTGTGGCATGAGTTTGCTCATAACGTTAGCAACTTACCCTATTCTTTTATACTGAATCTTCACTGACTTATAAAACAAAAAACAAACTTTAATGCTCCGTAAGGAGGTAGATATACATTTGTCAATGTCATTAACTTGTTATTACAGATGATGCTAAGTAAGTACTAACACATACATTGTATTATCTCTTTCACGATACTCACATTATAAATTAATACGTATGTGGTACCTACCTGTATCGCAGGTTGCATTTATCACTTGGCACGTTCTTCTTATCGAGCCATTTTTATAGGCGTTTTCTGTCATTCGACTGGGTTACCGTATAATAAACCTCATGATTTATGTTAAAAGGGGACCAGGAGTATGGACACGGTATGGTAGCGACCGGTTGGCATACCAACCAAGGACGTCTCAGACTACTTTATTTAATCTGAGTGGACTAAAAAAAGTATATAGGTATCTACAAATCTATATATATATGTACATTCGATTTTGCATACTAACACACAAGCAACGTATGATTGAGATAACATTGTATAAACCTAAAGCAATCTTAAGATTCAACATTTTCAGATACAATTCGGAAACTTACAATTAGAAATCGACGCTGTTTTCGCTAGCGGCTAACTGAACCTTCAACAGGATTGAGAAATATTAGGTTCGCCTTAGGGCAGTATACATTATGTTATATTTTGATAAGTGAATCATGGATACGATAGGAGAAAGAAAAATATATTTAAATAAAAGAATGAACTATAAACCATAGCAATCGATTCCTCTTCATCATCATCATAAGGTCGTCAGTCCTAAGATTGGATGGACACGTACCTCCACTCTTTCCTATGCTGAGTTAAACTTCGCATTTCCTTAAAATAAGAACAGCCCACATCCTTAACTATTTGCGAACAGTAATCTAATGTAGGTCTAGCTCTACCACTCTTAACTCCTGTTTCTGCCTCTAATATGTCTCTAACCAGACCTTCATGCCTGAGAAGGTGCCCTACCAACCTATCTCGCCTTTTTTTTATTGACTTCCATAGAGTCCTCTGTTCTTCTATTCCTTTCAATACCTCTTCATTTCTAACCTTTTCTACCCACGTTATCCTCATCATCCGCCTATAACACCACATTTCGAACGCTTCTAACCTTTTCATACCCGCCGCGCCCACTGTTCATGTTTCGCACCCGTACAACGTCGTGCTCGAAACATACACCTTTAACAACCTTTTTCGAATTTCTAAATTAACCGTTCGCGAGCATAGAAGTGACTTCTTTTTATTACCACATGTACTTTCGAACAATCCCCAACGATTATTGAGAAATTTCTCATACAGGAAATGTAAGAGGAGAGGCAATTGAGCAATGCTATGAAAAAACGGATTCAGCAAATTGGACGAGAAATAGTTGTGAGGTAGGGAGAGAGCTGTCGTTGTGGCACTAAAGCAGGTACGGTATGGTGGGTTAGAACAAAGCAAAGAGAAAGGGTGCTGAAACCTCCCCCATTTTTGAGATATAAAAGAATTTTTAAATTTATTCCATAAAATTTTGCCATTTTGGTTGGTTTTAATGTCCTGCAGGTCGATAAAATATAAGAAAAGGGGTCTTGGGACGAGAGCGGGTCAAATTGATTTTGATTTATTGTGTATTATGTAGGTTAGGGAAGGTAAGGTTAGGTAAGATTAGGTTAGAGAGCATAGAAGTTCTGCCACCCTGGGGAGCTTAACAGTATTAGTTAGGTTAGGTAAGGTTGCACTGATTTATAAAAAATTTATAAATATTTCGCACATTTATTCTGTTTATTGTTTTATTGTTGTCATTTACGTTGGGGTAGGTCAGTCTCTTGTATCTTTTTTCCATTTTCCTCACTTTTACATACTACATAAAATACCACAAATGGCACAGTAAACGCCATCTGTAGCACGATGCTACATTGTAGGATTACGTATGCCCCAACAAGGTCCACTTGTGTAGATATCTACTTGCTGAAAACGAATTTCGGCGTAGCTAACCCCAACGTGATAGGCACGTTACCATAATCGAATAAAATAATTCCAAGTAAGTGGTCTGTATTCTGTCGAAACTGCCAGATTATGGTAACGTGCCTATCACGTTGAGGTTAGCTACGCCGGGATTCGTTTCAGCAAGTAGATCTATATATATTCAAATGGACCTTGTTGGAGCATACGTAATCGTAAAATGTAGCATCGTACTACAGATGGCGTTTACCGCGCCATTTGTGGTATTTTCGAAAACGCACTGTTAAGACAGCAGGTAAAAATTGGTCTGTGTTCTGTCGGAGCTGCCTGCGACGCGCTGATGAGACCCAAAAAGATCGAAATCGCAATCTGCGTCTGACAGTTTCGACAGAATACAGACCACTGCGAATTATTTTATGTTTTCTTTGCTTTCAAAATTTTCTCACCATTGTGGAGTTAAAGTAAAACTGATCCAAGCATTAATGAAATACGATGATGAACGCCATCTATAAATTTGCTACTAATTGTAAGCTCATTGATGCTCGACAAGGTTTATTCGATTAAGGATATCGATTTGCAAGACTGAACGCACGCCATAGCAGTCAACGTGGAGACGCGTCTAACTATACCTACCGGGTTGCATTGATAAATCTTATAGATAGCTTGGAAACATATACATTGGAGATCAATTAAAAAAAAAACAATCCACCATGACATGACTACTGTCCTGAGGGTTGAATTCTGAATGACGAAAGAATTGTTCAACGATAGATAGCACAGGCACGATATATTGTATTGTATTGTATTTGATGTTTGCATTTTATTATGATAGTCGGTTTTAAGTTTTATCATGGTTTGGTTGCTTCACTCAGGATAGTCTTCAAACTAGGGAACATGAATGGTTAGCAGAACAGATATGAAATGTTGTGAATGCATTCATTTTCAGTCTACTGTATTAACGACCATGCAAGAATGACGCATTTAATAAAATTAACTGGCATAATAGAAGCACGTCCGATGAAAATTAAAAATTAAAAAACATTTTTAAAAACAAGCTTTTATTGAAAAAAACGTGAACTAAAAAGGAAAAAATAAAATTAAGTGACATGTCTTATATATGTATATACATGAATATAGTAGATAAATTCTAGGTTCGGAGTTACCCCTCCCTTGGTAATTTTAAAAGCTTGAGGCACTGATGTACGCTATTCTTTATGCAGGTTCACTATACATTATCANTTATTTTGTAAATATTAAATAACCAATAATAAATATTCAACATTGATAATTTAATAATATTTAGTATTAATTATATTAAATAATGATATTTTAATTTATATCAATAAATAATACATAGGGATAACTAACCTCAATTATATTGGAGCACTTAAAAAAGTATTTTAGCACAATTTTTTCACTAATATTCACAAATAGTAAATAATATTAATCCAAATATTCAATTTAAATCACTACTGAATATATTTTATTGCCACATATATAATTCGCACTTGTATGAAAATAAAACACGTGTTGTGACTGTAAAAACTAAAACCATGTGGATAAATATTATAAATAAATATGAAAACAGTGATCAGAGGCGACAAGCGTACCAACATGCGCGACTAAGAGAGGTTTTATTTCTATTTCGTTGGTAGTTTTTTTCCGAGACTTAATGAATTCGGTTGAGTGGGCAACTTCATCATGTTAATTTTGTGTTACAGTGATGCGCGCGCATCTTGAAATTTCACTCATCAGTTTTTCATAACGCGCCTAAAGAAGTATAACTTCAAAAACCTAAATGCGTTTCGGCACCCAAACCACCCTCTCCAATTTAGGATTTATTTTAAGCAGTTGTGTTTCCATTGATTTCATTTCGATTTGATTAACTTAGGTTTTATTTCTTATGAATGATCCTGTAGGTATATATATAAACATCGATATTGAATTACCCCAAATATTTATAGTTTCCATTAAAAAGAAAGCCTTTAGTGTAGCATCCGGCATTGACATTTCTTTTATAAAGAATAAGGAACTTCCGTTCTCTTTTCTTGAAAAATGCACAGTCACTGAACATAAAGTTGGAAAGCTTCCTCGAATCGATTTACTCGTAGAAAATTGATGAACGAAGTGACTTGCGTGAACTGTTTGGGCCATATGAAAAATGACACCTTCATCTTCTGAAGGAATTCTGAATGTGGATATATGACATATACATAATATAGAATATATATATTTTATGGTAATAGATAGTATGTCTCGCTCTACGCTCTCAATAATATTACATTTTCATGCTTGTACTTAGATAGGTATTCATTCCTTTCTTTCTTTTTCCGAAGGTTAGAAGTTTTGAATATTTCTTGGTATTAGAAAATGTCATTAAAAATTCTGTTTATTATTATAACATCGTCCCGTTATCATTAGATCCACTTAAGATATTATCAATTAGATCTCTGAAAAACCGTTGAAGTTTTAAATAATCTTTAAGAAACCAACCACACTCTTCAGGATTCAAGTTAATGGAATCTGATTCAGTCACATTCAACCGCATATAGTCGTTCGTAATATCTTAATAATGTTTTAACGACTTCCGGTTGAATATGGATCGAATCGAAACTTAAATTTTTTCAAAAATTGTTTGTTATTCTCAGTAAATGCATATGATTTCTTAAAAATTCTACGTAGGCATAATAATAAGGATCTGAGTGGGACCATTTCAATTTTAGATTAATCGAAAGAGAACAGTTTTTGTAATATCCAAATAGAGGCAGTGTATCGCCACCTGGTGGGTATTTACATCTACTGAAGCATTTCAAGGGTTAGGCAATACCTTACTAATGTATTTCAACTTGTCTAACTGAATCGATGACCTTATATACATGATAGGCACACAAACCAATTAATAAGAATTTGATAAGTTCTTGATCAGAAATTTATAAAAACTACAGACCGGATAAATTATTGATTTTTTTTTATTAGATTATTCTCGAGGAGGAAGAGCGTCTTCGAAAGACATCTCCTGAAGGAAGTAGTGTCGGATTTTTACAAACTAAAACCCTTCCTCGAGTGGTCAGATAAACCCGAAGGTTGCGCATCACCGGGAAGGAAAAGGTTGGAAGTGGTAAGAGGATTGAGTTGGGGAAAGGGTTCAGTGTGCGGGGGAGAAGGGGGTATTTGAAGAGGGAAACCGTCGAAGTAGATGGTCCACTTCTGAAGTGATAAATTAT
This sequence comes from Agrilus planipennis, assembly GCF_000699045.2. Classification (NCBI taxonomy): domain Eukaryota; kingdom Metazoa; phylum Arthropoda; class Insecta; order Coleoptera; family Buprestidae; genus Agrilus; species Agrilus planipennis. The sequence continues at coordinate 359,631 of NW_020442435.1, forward strand.
TGACCAAACCAAAGAAGCTCCAATAGAGTCAGTTTATGTAATATCCAAATATCCAAATAGAGACAGTGTATCGTCATTTGGTATGTATTAACTGCTCAAACTTAAACGTTCTTCCTAATGATAATTTTTTAAATAATTTTCCTTTTAAATAAAGCTGAATTGAGGCAATACATTGCCTTTGAAAGAGACGTTATTATAAATATACTATAACATAAATGAAATAAAAAATGTCCAATATTTATGATATTCCCCCGGAAATATATTCTTTTTATTATTTCACTCTAAAGCTCGTTATGTTTTAAATAATATTTAATAGATCTATTAATTATCTCCATTGATTATATATGTAAAGATTTTAATAGAATGCACCGCATCTTCTTACGTAAAACTGCGCATAATCAGTACAATAGCGACTTCCTTATTTGCCAAACGTGCTAGTCACTCTTTTCGCTCATTCGCTCGCTTATATCTCTCACTAACAATTTTTAGGGTGGCAGCCAAATATTCAGCTTTTCATAAATCGGTCCGATTCAATGCCACAGTGCAATGTAGAATATAAAATATCTAATGTGATACTCGAAAAGTTCAATTAACATACGTCAAGGAAACAATTAAGAAGAAATAATTCTTGGATTATGCATTTTGTAACGAACCCTTAAAACATTTTCTCGTTCTGTTTACATGTTCGCAATATAATTTTAGTATTTTAATTATAATTTTATTTGTTTATTTGTATTTTTTCAGAATTCAGTTTGTGAATACTGTTATTAGTATTGTTTACTATTACTGTTGTGCTACTACACAAGAAACTTTATTGCTTCTTCAGTACTTAAACCTTATTCAATTTGATATTTCCAGGGTTGGTAATGTTCGCAACCCTGACGTCGATTATGCAGCTTGAACTCGCTTCATTGATCGTCATCACGCAACACAGATGGGGACAGCTTTTTTAATACCGGATATAGAATTCTCGTGTCATAGAGCCGCCATATTTGAAACTTTTTCATAAGATAACCTAACTTCTCTAACTCTAGCGCAATATTGCCTTATTTTTGAAAAAACTATCTTAGTACGCCGATTTTTAGGGTTCTGCACTTCAAAAGGAAAAACTGGAAACCCCAATAGAATCAATTCGTTATCCATCTGTCCGTCTGTCAACATCCGTTTTCTCAGGGACGCGTAAAGGTATCAAATTGAAATTAATATCAAATACTCAGGTCAGCAATCCTTTGGAAAAAATACTAAAGCTCCTAAACCTTCCACATTTAGGCAAATAAAAGACACGACCTTTATGCCGTATATTTTGACACTCGTAAGGGAATCAAAACCTACAGGATAGGTTAGCTTAGGTTACTTCCCGTTAACCTATAAGTATAACAAAATATCTCAGCATTCTAGTCATTACAAACGAATTTGCTTAATATTAAATACCACAATCTTTACCTATACATCTCTCTAAGGTATCTGCAATTATACGAATTAATTCAAAACTTATTAGTAACATCTTATTGGACTTCTGTGTTTATGATACGACTGCATATTTCATTTTATTGCTACAGAAAAGGTAATAAGAAGTATGAATGTTGTGGTAGCGATAATTAAAAGTGTCAGTAATCGTGTCGTTAATAAATTGCTTACAAGTGCTTCGTTTTAACCTCGATCGAGCGCGTTAGGTGCTTAATACTTTGTGCCTACGCACAGTGTCAAAGAAAATGTGAAAACCTGGTCAATTTTCTCATATCGATAGATATCGCTACAGTTTTTTTACGTAACTAACGTTAATTAATCAAATCCACAAAAGGTGACTGAAACTAATTAAATAAGTGATTAAGTATTTATAAAAACTAAAAAGTATTTTAATGATTCTAGAATGAGGAAAAATTGTTGGGACAGTTTTGTTGAAAAACTTTCAGATAAAAATGCTCACATCTGCTAATATTCATATTTAATTCCTACTAAAAACAGCCATTATGTTTTTATTCTTTTTAATTTTATATTTTTGTTGGTTCCATTGGTTTGATAATCCAGTTCTTTCTCCGTTCTAATTCCCATGACTTGTTTGAAAAAGTCATCAAAGATCAAGTCAATGTGAATTTGACTCCTCCGATATTTTAGTTTTTGGAGTTAGTGCTGTCATTACCGGACATATCAACGAATTAAATTAGAGATATAGACCAGCATCCGCAGATGCAACCAACAGTTTGACTCTTAGTTACGACATTATTGGTCATGAAGTGTCATCATCAGACATGCATATTTGGTCTATATCAGTCCTATTTCGGATCATGGCAAGATTTTTCAAAACGAACTGACAGAAAATTCCATGAATACTTGAGCGTAGATTGTTTGTTCCCTTACAATAAAATCTGTAGATATTCAGTGATTATGAACCACGACTTTTAATTAAAAAATGATAAGTGTATGATGATTCTTTATATCTAGGAAGTCAGATAAGTCAGGACGGAAGGAGCAGTAGGGATATAAGGCAGAAGATAGCGCTGGGTCGAGTAGTCTTCAATAAAAAGAAGTTACTTCCACATACTAGCGAACGGGTAATTTAAAAATTCGAAAAAGACTATTAGCGCCGCTGCACACTTGCGGCAATCGCCGCTGCGGCACCACAATTGCGGCTTAAAGTACTAACAGGTAAATGGGTTAATGCACATTCATCTGCACGCCGCCGCGGGGCCGCGTGTCCAAATGGCGACCGTTTTGAACCGCAGGTCTCTACGGAACCGTGGCGGCACCGCTGCCGCTATTACGGTTTTGTAGTACTCGTTTGTATATCGGCTGGTACACACTTGCGGCAAATTGACACAAAAAAGGATGGCTGCTACTAGAACTTCTGAAGATTTGGATATAGAATTATTCATTGGTGCAGTAAAGGGGTTGATTCCCAGAGATATGAGATATTTCCTCAGAAATATACCTATACCATGAGTCAAAAACAGGTCTGCATGGATTATAATCTGTGAAATGTTTTCCGATGGATTTTTGGAGCTGGATGACAAGGAGAAAACATTTCTAGTGGGATTATGAAGACTCTTAATCTGGTATCTTTTGCGATCTTATGCTATTAGAAACTTTTGCTGTTAATTCATCAGATGAAGCAACACTCCTTCGAAAGTAGTTAAAAAATTAGTCAGGATTCTCCCTTAAATACGAAAACGACGTTACAAATGTGCCCCTTGTAAGCCGTAAATCAGTATATGGGTCTACCCAAAATCGTCTCGTTTTTTTTTTTTTTCGTTCAATAACGCATTTGTACACCAAATACGTAAAAACTGCACGCCTTTCATTAATAAAAACTTGCATTTTGCACTATTCAACTTGTCGCACTGACTGATTTTCTTTAAAAACAAATGACACTGTATTAGATATATATTTTTATTACTTTTGCGGCGCCGCAACAAAACCGCAAAAATACCAACAAGTGTGCAGCAAACTTTGCGGTGCCGCTGCGGACCCGCGGTAAACTGTCGCAAGTGTGCACCGGCACTTAAAGGTGTATCTTTGAAGGGAGCGCTGTACGGCTGTGAAACATGGACGGTGGGCGCTGCGGAAAAAAATGTTAGAAGCGTTCGAAAATTTGGTATTACAAACGAATGATGAGGATACCGTGGATAGAGCAGTTTAGAAGTTTAGAAGTCAATAAGAAATAGGCGAGATAGGTTAGTAGGACACCTTTTCAGGCATGAAGCTCTAGTTAGAGACATATTAGAGGCAGAAACGGAGACCTATATTAGACTACTGTTCGCAAATATTTAAGGATATTTTGGGTTGTTCTAGTTTTAAGGAAATGCGAAGATTAGTTCAGGATAGGAAAGAGTAGAGGTACGTGTTCAACCAGTCTTACGACTGACGACCTTATGATGATGAAATTTTTCTTTCAACAATATGAAATCACTTTCATTAAAATGCAATAAGTAAATTATCATCCTTAGAGTTATACTCTTAGAAACACATTTAAAAGCTCTTAATTTATCTATCTTCTAAATTTGCAAATATATTTGAACAAAACACTGTTACCAGACATTGGAGAAGTATGAATGAAAAGGTCTAAGCTTTTATTCGATTTACCACAACAGCCTACAATTACCAACAGCAAAAAAGATATAAACTTGCTTGTAGAATAAGTACAAATTAGTTAAAGTAAATAATAATTATTCATTTTTATTTAATTTTACGCAAATGAATATAACGCGTTAAGACCATGCAATGCAACTTTATCCTATTTAGAATTTCAACCACCGGACGCGCTGACCAAACTGGTCAGGCAGTGTTTCCCAACCTTTTTTTCCTCGCGAACCAAAAGAAACGTCTGAAAAAATTCGACGAACCCCCTATGTAGTCGTTTAAGACAAAATATAGCGTGATACATCAAGACATCTTTTGCTGACATTGCATTTACAGTTTATAGTTATAAAAGCCATTCATACAGTAGAATAGTCATTCTAGCTTAAGACAAGACCTAGTATTGTTCTGTACTTTGTATCAATAAGCTTTTTTAAAAAGTCTGTGTTCCAATTTTGGAATATAACATCTATACATTTTGTCTGATCAGTACCGGAAAATAAGGCACATGAAAAAGAAGTGGAATGGGCAATCTCGCACTACTCAGTGAGATACATAAACATGAGGGTAGAGACCTTACCAAAAGCCTCAACTGCTTCGGCAATGATGACGATGACGCGTACTCGCGTGATACCGCCGATGCATTCCCATTACACCGTCCATATGCGACCACCATGACCGCATATTCTCCATGTGAATACATTTGTTTTTGTTTTGATATTTCCGCATTGAACTTGTTTTTGTATTTTGTAGTAATACTTTGCTAATCGAACGCTAACGAGTGCAGATTATTACTAATCATTAGGTACAATTGACTTGTTTACGTATCAGCTGTTTGCGAAGGTCACGAATAGGTATGTGTGTTTCGTCGAGAGTCGATAAGATAATGTGGTAACTGCTCTCAATCGTCGACGGCTCGTTAATATAGGTACTTTTTGTGCACACTTTTTACATCCCCTACGTTGTGGTACTATGCCTCCAGATATTACATTTCAAATATTCAGACATAGTGTATACACTATATATGTGAAATGCATGTAAACTAAATTAATAAGACGGATTATATTTTTAATCAGTAGACATGGTTCACGATTTCGGTCTTATATGGTCTCATCAGCACGCCACAGGCACTCTTGATAAATCACCAAATTATTATTTTTAAGAGCTATACTAACTATAATCTAACTAAGCAGTAATTAAATTGAAAATATAAATACATACTCTACTTTGCTTACCGTGTTCCGCTTAGTTTAAATTCATGTATTTTTTCAACCAAAATAATCATTCTGTTAAAGCTTTTATGGCCCGTTCTCTATTTTTAGGTAAATTTTTTGCGAAATCGCTCTTCAGTCCAAAACGTTTTACTAGCACCCTAACCTGAAACTATAGTAACAGATTTTGGCCAGATTTTCAATATTTTATCACACATCTCCGAACGTCCAGATCCGTATTCGTCACGCTCATTATTTTGGGCCCGTTTGAAAGACTTCTTTAAATTTGTAGGAACCCTCATGTATATAACATAAGGTGCACACGCACGCTTTTGTTTTTCGTTTCTATTTCTAAAAATAAAACAACCGAAAAGGAAAAACGAAACCGAGAAAAAGAAAACAAGTGCGTCCGCCACCAGGCAGAGATCGCAGATCTTTATTTATAGTGTAATAAAAGTCGAAGTAGCTTTAGCATGCTTTTGTACTACTCTAATAAGGTGTGGTAATGCACGCCTTCAAGTCTCCTGGCTCGATTCATTCGCATGATCGCAACCGAAGACGACAAGAAGCTCAAGGTGAGAAAAATTTACGAGATTAAACTTACCAGTCAGATACATGTCTTCCAAACAAACTAATGACTTATATGCTGCAACGAAAGACAAACAAATGTGGATCCAACGAAATGCACAATACGCAAATTTTTCATAACCAATACATTTAATCATAAAGCTATAAAAATGCGTAGGCTTGTGTCCATTAAGAATAAATCGGATGGATTAGAGTTTCTAATGATTAATGGTGATATGGAGATAACAAAAAAATAAATTATTTACTATAAAAAGTAAACTTTAGCAATATTTTTAGGCAATAAAGTCGGCAAAATGAGGTATTCAGTCACGTGACAGTAAACACCCATCAGAAACTGTGAGGTCACACCGTGCGATGCATTCCCATTGCATCGTCCATATGTGACCACCATTCAACTTATTTTTGTTCAGTAGGACCTAGATAAGATAAAGACGAAGGGAAACGTAAAATAGTTTGAGTTATTGAGATTTTTACTTCCTAAGGGTTTAAGTTTAAGCTTTAAAATCGTGGATTTCCAGGGACTTAGCAAACTCTTCAGCTTTTTTCTTCAGTATAGATCCACTTACACTAATATTTTTATTTCTACACTGTCTAAACCATATAAACAAGCATTTTTCTAAATTAGGAAATTCAGCAATTCTTTGCCCAAATTATTCGCTTAAGTTATAGAGGGTTTTTATTTTAAGTAATAGAGGTTTTGGACTCCGACGGGAAGGGAACACAAAATTTTATGAATTTAAGAGGTTAGAAACGGGAGTTAAGAGGGGTAGAGGTAGACCTAGATTAGATTATTGTTCACAAATAGTTAAGGATGTGGGCTGTTCTAGTTTTAGGGAAATGCGAAGTTTAGGTCAGGATAGGAAAGAGTGGAGGTGCGTGTCGAACCAGTCTTACGATTAGGACTGACGACCTTATGATGATGATGAGAGATTATTACGTTATCGAGGTTTAAGTTATCAAGGTTCTACTGTATTTTGCAGTAATACCTTGCCAATCAAACAATTGACTTGTCTACGTATCAGCTGTTTGCGAAGGTCACAAATAGGTGTGTGTGTTTCGTTGAAGGTGAATACGATTGTGGTTGTTGACATTTTCCTTGTTTGGAACAAGTTGTCAAATTTTTCGTTCTGAGCAATTTATGTAAAGTTAATGCAGTTGTGTATAATTATATCTTGAAAGACAAGTATAATTGGCCATGAAACCTGGATTTAGCAAAGCAAACAGTAATAATTTGCCCTAAATTGATGCCATTTTGCTTGACAGATTTTTTTTATAATGAGTTACTTGGTAGCGAATATAATTAACCATATCATTTGGCAACTGGAAAATTAAAACTCAATGTACTTGAAAAATTATCATTCCACAAAATTCGTCAGTTTTGTATTAGATTTAGAAATAATTGTGTTATGTGAAATATATATGAAAGCACTTATATTAAAATATTTCACAAAAATACATTCTCGAATCTTTCTGCCAATTAAAAGCATCATCTCTACTTGAAAGTTTACGAAAAATTCATTTTAAATTAAAAAAGACTAACAACTGTCCTACATATACACGATTTCTTTAGCATGGTATAACTTCAGTTAAGACGCCATGACAGTTTGAGTGTTTTGGTGGTAAATTTAAATGGAATTTTGAAAACATAAAATACATAAGGTAAATGCTAATTTTTTTGTAAAAGTACACATTTTTTTAAGTAAATTCGCAATCGTATAGCCCCCTGCTCCAAACATACACCTCTAACAACCTTTTTCTAAATTAACCGCAAAATAAAATAAGTAATTGGCAATCTTTTTTGTGGTTTTCTTCCATCGACCCTACTTCTTAATAACTTTAGCTGTTTTTAAGAAAAATAGTGTCTCGTTACCATCTCGAAATCTCTGGTTTGTTATTAGTATCCGGTACTACCAGAGCATTTCCTGTTTCGTCCATCTCTTTCTTTTGTTGTACGACAATTCTGGCCGCTGAGCCATGTCCATTAGTAAACGTCTATGGGTTTATCCCTCTACTCTACTGGGCGCCCTTGTGGCAATATCACAAATAATAAATAGTACCTATTAACTACTAGTAATAAACAATATTAATTTTTGGTTTTCATGTTTACCATTTAGTGGTAATAAAACAATGCAATGAGTGGATTAAAGGGCTTAGAAGTCTATTTTAATTTATTGGTCAAAATCACCCGCCGCCACTGTATATATAAAGTCTGCGTGTTATTTTAATAATAAAAACTCAAATTTATCGCATGCATGTGCATAAAAAAATACTGAAAGTCTTGGCTTTTATGGAAAACTGCTTCACCTTTACACATTGGTGTATTTACATTGAGTTATTATTTCTTTTTTCTCTGGGTAAGTATACGAACATAAAATACTTAATCATTATTAAGTAGATTTAATGTAATACAACTTGTATGTATTACAGTCCCTAATTCTTTATTTATGGCGTCCATCCAGACGATAATGGTAACGCGTTTTCATAATGTTAATACCATGCTAAACCCTACCAACCATACCACAGTATAAGCAATTCGGTCTTTGTATTACGCACATTTTACAAGGTCATAAGATTCACGCCATTACAAACGCTTAATCTTTATGAAAATTGTTGAACATAAATATACGAAAAATATTAAAAAAAGTTCGAATCCAGTTCAGAAGATGCATCTTACATAGGCTTAAAACCACTTCAAGCAGTTCTTTACTTCATTTTGGTATTCTATTCCTTATGATTTTTAGAAAAAGAAGCAAATGGTCCAAGGAAGGCGCCTCTAAATGATTTCGCAAATTTGAAAGGAGAATGCGGTTCAGTCGATTATAATGAAATTTTGAAAAATGTTCTTTGTATCATCCTGATTAATAGTCTGAATGGTTACATGTCCCAAAAAACTCGGCATCTTACTTATAGCCATTCAAACTTACCTAACCTGCCTATCATTTTGGTACAGGTTTTCGTATGGTTAGATTGAATGTATTGATACTAATGAGGAGGGAATTATGGATGCGGCTTAAACTCTTAAAGCAACGAATTTGATCTTAACAAGGAAGCTTTAACTGTTAGATCTCCTAGATAATATCCAGAAAGTCAAAGTTTAACTATTTTATTTTATTTTATAGTTGTTTAATCTTGGTATTTTATTTTATTTTCCATTTTTTAATTTGATCAAGTGCAAGGAGATTTTATTTTGCTCAATTTCTTTCCTGGTTGTTTTACTCCTTGAATTTGTTTCTTATCCCGGNATTTGATCTTAACAAGGAAGCTTTAACTGTTAGATCTCCTAGATAATATCCAGAAAGTCAAAGTTTAACTATTTTATTTTATTTTATAGTTGTTTAATCTTGGTATTTTATTTTATTTTCCATTTTTTAATTTGATCAAGTGCAAGGAGATTTTATTTTGCTCAATTTCTTTCCTGGTTGTTTTACTCCTTGAATTTGTTTCTTATCCCGGACATTCCCGAATTTTCCCATAAAATCGCCGCCTTAAAGCAACAGCGGGGAATCCTAGTAACGGACGCGCAATTAAAAGCCGCATTCACTACTTTGGTTCTTGGTTGTGTTAAGACTTATTAAGACACATTTTTGCATCCTGACTATACAGAGTGACGAACGTGCCACGTCATATTAACTTTAGTAACTGCCTGTGGGATTAGAAGCCAGGAAAATCATTGCTCCACAGTCCATTTGAATATCCTTCGTAATCTATGTGTTACCTGGCATGGGGGTAAGTGAGTATATGATCGCTGCAAATGAAGTACCTACGTAAAATGCCGGACGTTTTTGCGCAACTCAGAAATATTTTTTTTAGTGTAAATACGTACGTATGTGTGTTTATTGATGATGTAATTAATTTCTTCTAATGGGGTGATACAATATTTTTTCTGTTTTTCGCTGACAGTTTGTGCATTGCATAGAAGATTTCACTTATAATTAACGTTGTCTTTGACTAGCGCGGATTTTGTTTTCAATTGGTCAATGAAATTCTTGAATACTTCAAACCAATTTTAATTGAGTTTAATATTTTATTGAGGTATAAACGCCGTTCACTTGAAGGGAATTTGCCTTGACTTTCTAAAAAGTCCGAATAACTTCAGGGAACGTATTCACTGCAGTCTTGCTTCTGTTAAATGCATTTAATTCAATTTCCCAGATTCGAAATTGAAAAAGTTTTGCAGAAGTTGAGTCTCTCGACTTTTGTTCTGGCTTTTAATTAAAACTATTCTTAAGTGAGTTAATTATAAATTCAGACCCTCTCATAAAACATCCACTTCTATATAAGACAAATAACTTAGCTGTTTTGACTAAGATACGCATAGGCATTGTAACGAATTTTGTCATATAAGTTCTATGGTCATTTATATTATACTAACTGTACTAATTGTTAGGCACCCAAATATTACGAAATTTTTTTTTAGGTTTTTTGTAATCAAAATGTATGGATCAGCCATTAAATGTATTAGGAGCTACCTGCCATTAGTCATCGGATGCAGGCGACATTGGCGCATTGAAAAGACTAATGTGACCTAATATACTCTAATTTATTTATGTACACACATTATCATCATGAATGACTGTGAAATTATTGATTCTACTGATATTTATCACATAAATACATGTGTACCATACGTTTAGGGTAACAATTTTTTTAGTTTGCATATCATCAAATATTAATAAAATCTATGCTTTTTAATTTTTTCTTTTCCGATATTAAAATCATTACAAACGTCAAAAAAATTAACCACTCAATATTGGGCTAATATTTTTCATCAAATCTTGGACCAAAATAAGTAAATAATGTTAACCAAGTCTTGGTTTGGCATTGGCTGTCCAGTCGTGGACCAAGATTGCTAACTAGGTTTGGGCCGAAGTGACAAACTATGCATTTGCCATGGTTGGTCCAATATTGGTTGCCAATGTTGGGTTAGTATTGTTCACTAAGCCTTTATTCAACATTGTCTATTCAGTCGTGGACCAAGCATGGCAACCAGGCATGGGCCGAAGTTATGTTCCAAGCGTTTGCCATGCTTGGTCCAATATTGGTCGCCACTCTCGGGCCAGAATTAAAAAATGTTAGGCCAAGTTTGGAGCAAGCTTGGCTCTGTTGTTAGTTCCTACATGGGATACCGTGGATAGAGATGATTAGAAATGAAGAGGTATTAGAAAGAATAGGAGAACAGAGGACTCTATGGAAGTCAATAAAAAATAGGCGAAATAGGTTGGTAGGACACCTTCTCAGGCATGAAGGTCTAGTCAGNGTAGAGATGGTTAGAAATGAAGAGGTATTGGAAAGAATAGGAGAACAGAGGACTCTATGGAAGTCAATAAAAAATAGGCGAAATAGGTTGGTAGGACACCTTCTCAGGCATGAAGGTCTAGTCAGAGACATATTAGAGGGATAATTCTAGTTTTAGGGAAATGCGAAGATTAGCTCAAGTTAGGAAGGAGTGGAGGTGCGTCTCCAACCAGGCTTAGGACTCACGACCTTATGATGATGATGAGCAAAAAAGTACAAGACATGTAGTACACTGATGCTAATAATCATTACTTGATTGAGTGCGGTCCATATGTCTCTACCAGGGCCGGTTGTGAATTTGTCTGAACCTTCAACTACGTTTTTCTCGTAAGGGAAGAACTTTCGGACACAAACATTTACATAGTTTTCATGTTTTATAGTGTTGTATCACTTCCTGCAAGCTCGAGACTCATTTCTGTTACATCCTGTATAAAAATTCGTATTACATTTGAGCTAGAGTTCCGTTCACTTTACGAAGGCTCAGGATCGGATTGAGCGTTGAAAGGCGATAGTTTTACAGGTCATCGTAACATATCCTGATCCGATCCTAAGTATATTACGGCTAGCCTAAGCAAATTTGCTGATGACCGTCTGTGTTGGCATGAGAGTTTACTATTTGTATAGTGTGATGTGGTTGTTTGTTAGTGTTATAATACATACTTATAGTAATACGTAGTTGAGAAATGTTCTCTTATTATTTGAAGTAAGTATTTTAAAGGGTTTAAACTTTAAGTTTTGGGTGCAATAAAAAGACAAGGGTAGTTGACGAGAACTGGTGTTTTCAACATGGTATGGCCGTTGTCTCAAGTAACAGTCATTGTCTATACTGATGTGGGACATAATATATTTATAACTTTTATGGTCTCCATGTTATTCGTTGATAACTTATAGCCATACCATACAAATTGCATTGTTTGCATTATAATAAACAGACATTTACAGAATCGCCCAAACTTTTCCTCATTAATCACACCCCAACACCCTGTTCAGATGTACTCTGCTAAAGAAAAATATGGTAACTCTGGGTTTTTTAGTAATTCCGTGATTTGTTGATGTCCTCTTCCTTTACGACGATCCATTACGTAGTTCCTATTTATGAGTACGAATGTTAGGAAAAACCCCGCGTCTTCTCAAATTTAGAAGAGAAAGGCAACTGTTCATTCGCAAACTACCGTTGTACGTACTTGATAACCATTATTATTTATAGCATAAGTTTGTGAAGATCATAAAGATGTACTTTTTCTGGATTTTGTTTAGTTATATTTGTTAACGTGAGAATTTGTTCTTGTGTGAAGCCTAAAGTTGTTGTAAAATCGTGCCTCTCCTGTATTAATTTAAGACATTCCAACATTTCAGTCGGTTCATGAGAGTCGTCTAAACCTTATCAGTAGTAATGTTTGTTATTTCCCTTGCTTTGAAGTGTAGGTATAGTATTGGACATTTACTTCCTTTAACATTTGAAGTATTTCATTTATAGTCCTCAAAATTTCTCTTGTAACATTAAATTTGTTCGTTTTCACTTCAAGTTTAATACCTTCTGCAGTATCCTTAGTTGTTTGCTCCAGGACATACTGGAGGTGGTTTAAGGTTTTTTTCTTACGTCTGTTTCTTCTGAAGAACAACGATTGTGTGAATCGAAGAATTTCAAAGAGATGCCTCGAAGAAATCAAAATAAATTCCATGCCTGTTACAACCAGAGGTACCGACACAGAAATGGAGAAGCAAACAAAAACTTTAATGACAATGATGACAGAAATAAAAGTAGGCCAAGCAGAGATGGCACAAAATATAGAAAAACGACAAAAAGAAATGAAAAAGAGGCAGGAAGAAATGAAGCAGGAATTAATTCTTTTTAAAAGCAGCTCAAGAAGAACCGAAAGATGAATTAAACGCACCAAAAAAAGAAAACAGGAAATGGAAACGATACAAAATGATATGAAAGTAGGATAAGAGGAATTGAAAACAACTAAAGAAGAAATGAAAGCAGCTCAGGAAGAAATGAAACAGAACATTGAAGCAATACAGGAAGCAATAAATATGGGAATGGTGGAAAGTATAAGTGATAGAGATGAGTTGGGAAAGAAGATCGAAGACATGGGAGAAGAAATGGGAGAAGAAATTGAAAATTTGAAACTATCCACTTCTGCGAGGGCTGACGATCAAGACCATCAAAAGTCTCACCTCCACTAATGATTGCTTTGCGAGGAGATGCGCTGGATATACTCAAAGGAATGCCCGAGTCTCAACAACATGAGTTCCCTCATCTCGTAAACCGTCTAGAAATAAGAAACGGCGATGAACAGCCCTATTTGGTTTCATTCTACATACATGTCATTAATATTTCGTTAGCCCAAATTCCTACACAATTTCTATATCTACCCCCAGTTCCCAGTCTGCTGTCCCTTCCCTATTATCCAAATATTTTATCGTAAAGTCTGGTTGACGACGTTAAAATTTTTTACCGAGCTCTTATTAGACTACGTCGCGTGTAGCTTTAATTTCGATGCAGCTTTACAAGGCGAACATACCATTCAGTTTCATGTGTCACATTCCAATTTCTATACATTCTCTTAATATTTTTAAATAACGTTACCGTGTTTACGCTACATTATATGTCCTGGAAGCATTATTTACCTTTTAATTCAAAGAGCGCCTCCGAAGCGCGATTATGCCACCACATACGGTCACAAACAAACATACAAACGTACAGACATACACGCCCATATGGTGGACTACATTGCACAAACTTCTTACGCCTTCTCCTTGGCTCTTCGACAATTCCAATAAATTGCACACTCCTCACACAAACGAAAACAAAAAACAAATGAAATGATACAAAGAATGAAGACTAAAAAAAAAAGAAAGCATTCAGAGGGTCGTCTTCCTTTATAGCCGGGGACACTTGAAAATGGTAATCCTTGTGCTGTATTTTTCCAAGACGACGAGAAGGCTCATTTTATTGTCGTTATTGTAATCTTAAGCGTGTTCTTGTGAAGGTATCAATTTTCATCTGACAAAGCTGGAAAACTAATTTCGCTGTCGTTCTGGACAAACTTGAATAAATTATGTGCAGTATTTAAATTCACTCTGGTACCAGCTCCGACACGGCAGCGTACAAAGCCAACAACAATCGGACGTGCTCGCGAATACCGGGTGATTTATAAATCCAATTAAAACACCAAAAAGAACTCTACCTATGATAACATAAAGATATAGAGAACCAAATTAAATAATTAAAAACATGCAAAATGATGATTACGATACTATAAAGTACATTGCAATTTAGATTGTGAATTGTAGATGCCTACTGTTGAAGTTATGAACAGATGCTGTTGGAATTTTTATAACAAAAGTCCTAGATTTTAATAGGCCTGCTCGAAATCTTAAGGGGAGCAACGGCCTACCTTTTTTGGGAAAGTAAAACCATGTTGGTATATTCCAGTGGTTAATGTTCGTTTAGAAGAGTGATACTTAGTTTGCATAACGAGCAAAGGGCAGTTATGGAGATGGGGATGCAACGTAGAGATGTAAATATTAGGAAGGGAGTTCGACAGGGATCCACACTGTCACCGCTACTTTTTAATTTATACATCGAAGACGCCATCAACATCATTAAAGACAGTACAACTGTAGGGATAGATATACAGGGGCAAAAGATTAGTATGCTTAGATTTGCAAATGATATAGCAGTATTAGCATCTAGCAAGGAGGAGTTAGAGATAGCTTTTAATAAAATGGAAGCGGTATTGACAAAAATAGAAGTAAAACAAAAATACTGGTATGCAAGGGTAGGAAATGTAGGGAAAGAGCGAATTTGAAGATAGAAGAAGTGGCCGCCTTTAGGAATATAGGAAGTCAGATAAATCAGGACGGAAGGAGTAGTAGAGATGTAAAGAAGAGGATAGCACAGGGTCGAGTCGCCTTCAACAAAATGAAGTCACTTCTGTGCTTGGGAACGGTTAATTTAGAAATTCGAAAAAGGTTGTTAAAGGTGTATGTTTGGAGCACGGCGCTGTACGGGTGCGAAATCTGGACAGTGGGCGCGGCGGAAAAGAAAAAGTTAGAAACGTTCGAAATGTGGTGTTACAGACGAATGATGAGGATACCGTGGATAGAGAAGGTTAGAAATGAAGAGGTATTAGAAAAAGTAAGAGAACAGAGGACTCTATGGAAGTGAATAAGAAATAGGCGAGACAGGTTAGTAGGACACCTTCTCAAGCATGAAGGTCTAGTCAAAGACATATTCGAGGCAGAAACATAATGTTTAAAAAAACATGAAGTTGCAATATACTATAAGTCCAGAGATACTCCGATATAATTCATACGCATTCGTATATGCTACAGCATTTCGTCCTCTACCACACAAGCTACATGCTCCATCCATTCAATACGAATGGCAGAGCAAAACCTGTTGTTTGTTATGACCAATCAACATATGAGCTCTGTCATTTGTTGAAAATCAACACATTATAAATCATGTATTCTCGTGTTTCCTAATGTACGATTGCACCGTAATAGTGCGTGCAGATAGAAGTCAAAGCCGATTAATGCGTTTCAAATGTCATGGAATTTCTTAGTATCTAACCAGTTTCTTGTGCTACCTACATCACTTTATTGTTGCTGCAGTTATATTATAACAGTCTGTCTTTCCTACCTAAAATATTCATTTAATATCAATATACAGCAATCAATCATTTATCATTCGCATGGCTCAACATTCAACATAAATAGGCAATAATAGGCGATGTCAAATTTTTGTCAGAAAACAATCGGACAATGAATAGTATTATACATACTCACCTTTATCAGATAAGGTCTCTTCAGCGCAGTTGGACACGCGCATCCACTTCTTCCTTTCTTGTTTCTTAATCCAATCTTCGCATTTCTTTCTCAGATACTGGAGAAGGCTACGTCTCTATTTATGGACAGTAATTTAATCTAGATCTACTTCTGCTACTATTAACTCCTGTTTCGTCTTCTAATATGTCTTACTAACCTATCTCGCATATGTCTTATTTACTTCTATAACGCTCTCTATTCTCCTACTCTACCTAAAACCTCCTCATTTCTAATTCTTTCTGTATCTATATACTATACTATATTCTATTATACCACATCTTAAAGATTTAGTATTAGTATTACACTCGAATTTTCTAAATTCTATCGGCTTCTTATGCAGATTTCCGGCAGATAATAGAATAGGTGTGTGTTTTGATGTCGAAGACTAGGACATAACTAACTTGGTTTTTAAGTTAAAAATGTTAAGAAAACTATCGCCACACCTCACTATCAAATTTCAACACAATGTCACTTCTTATCCAGAATCTCAAAAAATTGTTGTATTAAATCAAAAGTTTTACTAATCTCGGGGTAATAAATCAGACATCTTGAATTATTGGAATAAGTAGTCAGTTCAACGAGTTCAACATCCAAACGACAATCTTTTTTTTTTCTAGACAAAATAAGTCAGAAGGGACCCTAGTGAACGAAACTAAGCTGTTTCCTTCTATATTTTGACAAAATATGTCAAGATTCAGTCAATATTGTCAAAGAAAAAAGAAAAACGTTAATGTAACATTTATTAAACTGAGTTGCTTTCTAATCACATCCAGCGTCGGAGATGGAAGGACCTCTGAAGAAGCCGCCACTTGTGTTAACGAAACGTTAGGGAGCAACTCCAACAAACGACGGCCTTTAAACGTAAATCAGGACAGCATCAGTTCACCTACTGGCCGCGAAAGCGAAAGAACACAGACCAACCTGTTACGCGCTGTTAAGACAGCAGGTAAAGATTGGTCTATGTTCTGTCGGTGCTGCCTGCGACGCGCTGATGAGATCCAAAAAGATTGAAATCGCTATCCGCGTCTGGCAGTTTCGACTGAATACAGACCACTTCGAATTATTTTATTCGATTTGGCAGCATTTATTACCGGAATAAATTTTCTTAATAAACCTCTTAAATATTTAAACCGTCAAACTTGAGACAATTCGCCACATCCAGAATTTCCACTATAAGCATGTAATTTTTTTTACCAATAATTTTTATATTTTGTAACAGAGACATCAGGGACGTGCCAAGTCTTGAATTTAATCTAATTCGCCGAAATATGGTACGGTATTTGTCAGGTCACAGAAAATCTTCTCCGAACGGAGATTCAGAATTGCCCTTGTTAGTCGGTAGAGCATCAAATTGCCTTTGAAAACAACGCCTGACTATGAGTGAGCTTACTAGATTAGCTAGGTACATACAGGAATCGAACGCTTCGACCAATAGGGTCGTAACAGGCCGAGAGATATGCTAATTTCCTTCCATCCTTCAATGCGTCCGTTTGTTTAACAATGATCAGAACAACTGGCAAAAATGACGAAACAATCGCCATTTGTGCCCGATCTAACTCTGTGCTTGTGGTTTATTGTTTTTGCAAAACCACCTAACGAATGTAGATTTAATCTTGGAAGTTGTAACCTTTACAGTTCGAACAATAAAATTTTATTTTACGGTTCTGAACCGATCTATCTACCTATCTACAGAGCGTTTCGACTTGTCGACTTCAACACTAGAAACTTTTTTTATAATACAAGTATTATTGTAAAAATACTAGTTGCTAAAGCTTTTGCATGTCAGGCGGCATATTTTAAGGTCAAGTAGTAGATGTTCAGGCACATACTGTTCGTTTCAAGAAGTTAGAGATATGCCCCTTCCCTTTATTAGGATGCACCGTAGCATAATTCCAAATTCAATCATATTTGTCTGCGGAGCTCATTTCTCCACCGATCATCGAGCGAGAACTAGACAAAAGTGTACAGTACCATTTGCAAAATTATTTAAACTGCCTCGTTAAAATTTAAATATATGCTTTATTTAAAAGCATATTTAGCCAAAAATAATAACAA